>NC_141091.1:35844830-35957330 GCF_041138505.1 Cibotium barometz
TACACAAAACTTGCAAGATACAAGTTTAGTTCTAATATAAAATTCAACTCCAAAACAATTGACGTCATGGATTGGGAATTGTTTACCATAGTACAACACGTTGTGGATGTGGTGTGAAGGGTGGGTGGCCTATTGAGGTCCATGTCTCCCAAGATAACATGTTATAGCTAGACCCGATAATAACTAAGGTGGGCTGCCATACAGTTAGGTGGTCTCTCTCAGTGATTATGGAATAGAGAAATTAATCCAACTTTATGATCGATTAAGAGTGTCATAAAGTATCTATTCCAACATTTGTATAAGAGCTAGAAATTAATCCATAGATACAAAACCCTGTTCAAAGCCTTTTGTTTCAAACTCTATTGTACCCACAACCAAACATCTTGCTTAATCACACTCCACTCAGACCCTGCAAGAGACATCTAGCCCACTCTAAGGAGATAGCTCTCAAAGCCCCACATCAATAGATGTGTTTGAGATGTTGTAGTAGTCGACTCTATCCATTTTCGAGGAAACAATCCATTCTCCTCACACAAAGCAAATCAAGCTCTAAGACTTCATCCCTAGAGGTTTTCCAATATGAGGAAAATAATGATGATGCTTATTCTGCCCGAAAATGCCACCAACATGAAATGCACTTTAATCTACATCTTTGAGCTAAAAAATGGTGTTTTTTACTACGATCAAAGTCCTAGTCTAGTCAACTTAAACAAGAGGAAGATGTATATACCTTTTGTTTTATCCATTTTATCTCACATTGCTCAATTTTGCAAAGATCTCCCAAATCTGCACTCTGTGCTAATAAATGATTAATTGGTGATTACGATCAGTAATCCCAACAATTGGGCACTCAAATCTAGCATTGGGGACATGTTACATTATCTCAAGAAATTCACGATCGTGAAAAACCTTGGTTTTTCACGTAAAAATTTTATATTCTTTTATATAAAAAAATAATTGTGTTCAATTTAGATGATTAATATAATTCATGTGAACATCTCAATATCCTCAATTGATTAAAATATTTTGGCATGAATATCTTAAGAATTTCATAGTGTGATTATCTAGGGTTTTTTACGCATGAAAAATGTGGGATCTTTTTCACACCAAAATTTTTCATGGATAAGAGTAGAAAATTATCAAGATAAGATTTTATATTTTTGGTTAAGTAATCTTGTATTTCACGACGTGATTTTCAGAACTTTTTGTTGGTGTGAAAATCTCTAGTTTTTCACGGGCCGCCCGTGAAGAAAAACCAAAAATTGGCTAAGATTTTGATTTTGATTTTGATGGTCCAAATCTTAACTTTTCCTGGTCAAAGAGTGCAATTTGAGCATTCAGACTAAGACTAAGGCAATCAATTTATTAGAATGACTCAAACAACTACATTTTTTATTTTTATGATTTTTTGAGAAAAAAGACAAAAACTTATACACTGGTGGTTTTCACGTAAAAAAGTAGTATGCTAAAAAATCAAAAAACATGAACCTAAGGTAATTGGTATGCCTTCCTCTAAGTTTCCTAAGTACTCACACACCACTCCTTTCATAAAAAATAACACAAAATTTGTACCATAAGCATTTCCTAGTCATTTTGGAGCTGCGCAACCCTTGCCCACTTACATCTCTCTCTCTCTCTCTCTCTCTCGCTCTCTCTCTCTCTCTCTCTCTCTCTCTCAACAAGATAAGAGCAAGTAGACAAGGAAGACTCAATTGGCACAAAGGGGGATTGTAATTTTTGATGAGAAAATTGCTTATATACAATTGGCCCTTATCCATACTTGGGCACCCAAACTTTAATCTATTAAGCTTAGTCATTTGCTAGCTTTTCTTATAATATATACAACTTTTAGATAATCTTTGACTAGTAAGCTTTTTTGCTCCAAACAATATAATTCCTCTTATGAGGATGTTTTATCTTTCCAGAAATGCATCGTGCAGGGCCACATGAGTTGCAAAGTTATTCGAGCCATACTATATGCATGCCAATTGGTGGTGTGGCCATCAAAGGTACCACTGAATGCATTGTGTTTTTGGATCAATGGAACAATAGGCTGCATGCCATCTGGCATCAACAAGACATTTTCAAGCTTTGGTACATTCAGATTCTCCTTCTTCTTACCATGAAACTTTGGGTATTTAAGGAACATAACTGAGCCATGGTCGATGATTAATGAGGTAGGGATACTGCCATGAGACCAACTAGACTTGGAGAGGGGCTAAATGATGTGTCAAGTCAAGATCTGTACCCAAGTTGATGAGCAAAAGTCTAGAAATCAATAAGTTCAATGCTATAGTAGCTGGCTCTAAACAGACCTGGTTCTGCCTGTGGACTACCCTCGTCCGTATGTTGGTTGACATCATTGGCCCGCTTGAGAGTGTGGACTACCCTCGTCTGTATGTTGGTTGACATCATCGGCCCGCCTGAGAGTCATCATCCTAAGAGTGTTCTGGACCTAGTTGTCACTATAGGTTGTCTGCTATTCTGAAGAGCCGATGACATTCTTGTCAAGTGTCATAACACCATTCCTTGTCTATCCATAAAAGATTAAGGACACAATGCACCACAACTTAGTGTAAGTCATTATCGAAGAATTCTGTGGACTACCCTCGTCCGTATGTTGGTTGACATCATTGGCCCGCCTGAGAGTGTGGACTACCCTCGTCCGTATGTTGGTTGACATCATCGGCCCGCCTGAGAGTCATCATCCCAAGAGTGTTCTGGACCTAGCTGTCACTATAGGTTGTCTGCTAGTCCGAAGAGCCGATGACATTCTTGTCGAGTGTCATAACACCATTCCTTGTCTATCCATAAAATATTAAGGACACAATGCACCACAACTTAGTGTAAGTCATTATCGAAGAATTCCTCCATGTCCAGATTGAGCATGTGCTAGAAAAGCCGCACATGAGAGACAAGAAGGGCTTAAACATAAAAATGGTAGCAGCCAATAAACAAAACCCAAAGAGGAAGACCCACAAAATGTGACTACCACAACACGATCGACCAAATGCAAGAAACAAGCTAACAAGACAACAATACATAGAACAACATGCAAAGAATACACATCGACATGTAAGACAAAAATACAAACACCATTAGGACATTTCTAGACATAGAGACGACTGAAGAATCACCTAGTAAACAACTAAAATTTTGCAACTTGAGTGGTAAGGGGAAAGCATTCATGTAGGCGATTGCATGGTTCTCAAAACATCAACTAGAGCACATTTGAGTAATCGATCGTGCAGGATCATCAAAAGTGTTGACGGTTAATCAACATAGAATTTACAGATTAGACACCAAATAAATCTTACTGTGAAATAGTAATAAAAATTCAAGTTTATATGACACAGATTATTAAACATTTACAATCAAGATTCTGAACATAAAGACAAGATTATACTCAAGAAAAAACTAAATATGTATTCATCATCATGAATATCATATTTGTACTTAGTGCACTACATATAATTTCTTTAATCGAGGAACAAATCATCACCTCTTGATTATCATGACTATTTAATTCTTATTCCTAAGCTACCCCTAAGTTAAGGTATAAATAAATAATAAACTAAGGGTTATTTTTTAAGTTAACAAGTACACATGGCGTACAATAATTATAAATGATAGTGCATTTGGATTCATAATTGAAGCCATGGTTGAAGAGCTACATGTTGCACAAGCATGAGGAGTGCGCTCCTTATTCTCTATCTCCCAAAGAGGATGCATGGTCTATTCTCTTGTACATGCCCTCTTGAAGCTTCAATGGGGCTCTAGCATGTGTGTGTGTGTGTGAGAGAGAGAGAGAGAGAGAGAGAGAGATGAGAGAGAGATGAGTTGTTACGTCACGATAGCCACCACCATAGCCAAAGAGGGCAAGGAGCTCTAATCACCCCACTAACCATAGAGGAATGTGGATAAGTGTCCACATTGTCGGCTTATATAGTGGCCTGATTGCCTACACTAACTCGACTGCCCACCACGATCCTCTAAATCAGGCGCCTCACCCCTTAACCTTAGACACACTCGCCACATGTGCTGTGGCGTGTGCTCCATGTCCGATTGAGTCCCGTTGCCACTACGGGCGACTCACGCATGCTGTTACAGGCTACGTGACATTACCTCCCCTTCTAAAGAGTTTTTGTCTATGAAAACAAACTAGGGAAAGTTGTTGGTAAGGATACATAGTTGTGGTCACTTGAGACCTTTTTTGACCTATCCTTCCACTTAACAATTACTCAGTGGTACACAATACACCTCGTGTTTCGATCTTTGAACCTAGGAATTTCCCTTGGTTCATGTGGAAGTGCAGTAACTCTAAGGACTCAACTACAACTTGAATCCTTCCACTTAACAATTACTCAGTGGTACACAATACACCTCGTGTTTCGATCTTTGAACCTAGGAATTTCCCTTGGTTCATGTGGAAGTGCAGTAACTCTAAGGACTCAACTACAACTTGAAGACAAACTACATTGTCTTGGTGATACATTGTTTTAACATGACATTGACATGAAAAACTACGTGTACTCAAGAGCTCTCTGGCAACTCAAGTTTGTAGACTATGCTACCAACCATTTATAGACTACACTACTAAATATTTGTAGACTACGCTACCATGCTATGCTACCAACTTGTTGACTCTTCTCTCCTTGCATAGCTCTACGACCATAGGAGGTCTAGACTAGAGTCCATAAAACAACGTAGATGGAGAAAACCTAGTCATGAACAATAAAAAACAGATTCCAAAGAGGTACTCCTCTCCACCACTAGATTATTCATCTATGCACATGCATATGCTCTAGAATCTCGTTGGGTTTTAAGTTTAACCACCATCAATCTACGGATGGTGATTTCACTCTTACTTAGAGTGATATTTAACCTTTGAAGATTTTTCTTCAAAGATGAGTATCAAATATCTCTACCCAACATTATATCTGCGGGGATGCCATATAGTTTGTAGAGATGTTTGATAAAGAGCCTTTCAAACTCAGATGTTTTCACATCTTATTAGTTGGTCAAATGTTGACCTTTTTACTTTTCCCTTCAAGAAGTGTTTTCATTTGTGAAAACGGTTTAGAAAGTTAAAAACAAGTGCTTGTGTGTGGACCATATGGTCATCTACACCTGTGACTTCCCTAAGTACTACGACTAGGAAAGCAAGACACACAACACATATTTTCCTTAAGTACTACGACCAAGGAAACATGCAACACTCGTGTTTCAATTGGAACACTAAACCATAGTTTCCACTTGTAATTATGAACGATGTCCATAAAACACAAATTGCTACTAAGGCATCGAATAACATCATGCCTTTAGTATATGCTAGAATGCTCAAGAACTTTATAATGAATGTTCTCTGACATTCAAGGAATTCCTTTGCATGTTCTATGACATCAAAGATATTTCTCTCATGGTTAGAAACCGCATGGACTTTAATTCAACAAATTTGCACAACTGTTATTTAAAGGTTTTTGGCAAATTGTTGGCAAATTGTTCGATAATGTGGTAAAGTTCAATTAACCTTACACATAGTCTAAGGAAAGCTACACTTTTCTCTCTCCAAAAGATCTTGCGTTCTTCCAAGAACACTTTACACATCTTGCAACAAAGATGATTTTCACATAGACAACATCTATGTGAAGTAATGTGTCTACGCGCACTACTAGAAAATCAAGAGACGTGCACTAATGAGAGTACCACTCCCAGCCCACGAGTAGGTACATGCCTATCCACATGTCTACTCTTGCAACCACTTTGGTTGCTTAGTAATACATATCTATGTCTCTATGGCCAACCATGCCTCTATGGACATGTTTATGGGCTATCTATGGTCATATCCAAAAGCTAATAGCACCATCCAGACACACCTCTATAAGTGTGGTCTCATTAGACACCTCAAGTAGGTGAAACAATATTGTAAATCATTTTAATTATGGGAAATGATTTACTGTAAAGCAATAAATGAGAAATTCTTTATTGCTTATAGTATGTAGATACATATGCTACGATATGTGGATTAGGTATGCCTCCAACACACCTTACACTGATAGACAAACAAAATCAATCTCTGTACTTTGAGACTACTTTGACATGAATAACATCTAATTTGTGTTCAATACCAATATGAAGTCTGGCTTATAAAAAATCTTTGTTGCCTCCTCGGTATAGTGGCAATGCACTACCTACCCGTAGGTGGCAATATACTACCCAATTGTAATTGATGACCAACAAAGAATAACGGTCTTCATATGCACTTCATAATCATATTACAAAACACAAATATGTACAAGTTTGTTTTTCTAGCGACATAAAGAGGAACGACATCCAATTTACTTTGTCTATCAAAACGCCAAATATTTTCCTCGATTTGGTTGAGTAACTCCATACTTTTCTATGAGTAACTATGTACCATGAATATACTCTTCTCAAGTTGGAATATTTCAAGAGCCACCTCTTAACAAGATGCTCGAGCCACTTACTACAAAGTGCTCATATTAAAACCTTTAGCACTACGATAAAAAGTTTAGGGCATTCCAACACCAAATTATTGTTGTTGATCCAACATATAACCAACAACTATGCCAATCTCTAAACTCTATGGTTCAATATGTAACTATGAGTCCCACCAGGCAATGATAGAGGCCTTAGACTCAGATTCAGTGTGAATACAAATAGCAAAGTTCTTTAAGAAGTTGCCCCAAATATTTTGTGGATCCATCTCATGGACATCTGCCATGCCTGAGCATAGCATGAAAACAATTTCATGCATACTCAACTACACACTGAACACTCTTGCCAATTTGGTTTAGCATCGAATTTCATGCATACTCAACTACACACTGAACACTCTTGCCAATTTGGTTTAGCACCGAATTTCATGCATACTCAACTACACACTGAACACTCTTGCCAATTTGGTTTAGCACCGAATTGACAAGGTTAGGGCTTTATCTAGAATAACAAGCACGTAAGGTTTGTGAATTTCCATAAAATTTAAGCTCGTTGAAAGTCAACACCTATATTGGTTAAATGAATCTATCACTTTCTTCCAATAAATTTATCACCCCCATCATTTGACACAAGGTCAAGTGGACATGAAGGGTTCACCCTTGATAGCTTCGTTAGTACATAACCCAAGAGATTAACACACCTTTCTAATGAGGAAGGTGATCATTGTTGGAAAGTGCATGCACATACAACAATACCATGCTAAAGTATAAAAATGATCATGATAACTGCTAGGCATTTCGTACTAGCATCAAGATCAAGATTTGTGTAATCACTGCGGATTGATGCCGTGGTTTGCCTCTAATCTCTTTGGATTAGCTTCAAACCTTGAGTTTAATTTTGAACCACCATGTTTAGTTCTAAACTTGCCAGACATGTTAGAATACTCTGCTAAGCTCTCCGGCTTAGAATTTTTCTAACAAACACAATCATGGTTTATAAAACTATGTTGGATCCAATGACAATAAATAACCATGCTCGTCTAGAGTGAAGTACGTCTCACTTTAACTAGGTAGTAACCCCATCACATACTAGTAATGATCCACTTATTTCCCAGTTCCTTGCAACTGGTAGGTTCTATAAGGACATGAACTTTACAACACTAAATAGCCCAAGCAAACTAAGAATTTACTTTTTTAATTTATGAAAGTCATTCCATACTTCCATAATTTGTACGATATGTGCTAAAAAATGAACACCAGTGTTAGATATACACGAGATTACACTCCCTGAATTTTGTAGGGCATCCCCCATATATCACGACCATCCAACTATACTAGTCTTTCTGCTTGTTGCCAATGGTTCTATAGCATTCTCAAACTAGAAACCACTCTGTCATAGCACTAGTATTTAATCATGGCTATGGTACACAGAGCTTCTCCAAACTCTGTCGTTGGATTTCTTCCCAACAAAAGGCTGTAAGTGAGTCTCAAACTCAATCTTGTCCAAACACTTGATCACTACAAAACAAGCGTACAAGAAATATGCATATAAGCCTTGGTGTCCCATACCACCAAGATCACCATGACCTTCATGAACATTTGATGTCCCATACCATCAAATGAGCATGAAGCTCACCGTGACACACAAGCAGACTCTTTTCCTCTCCTTGAGAAACAAAATCTCAAGCATATGGATTACTACGCACCCGTGAGTGTTTGCACTAGACGAACCATGCACAGTTTGTTCCAAAGTTCAACATGGCTATAATTTTAAGAAGTATATCAAGTTTCATAGCCTTAGATACTCAATCTAGAGTATTTATGAGAACAATCCGATAATGTCCCAATGGCCCACTACATAAACTACTAATCAAGCCAGTATATGAAGTAACAAGGGAAGGTCTAAAGACTAGCCACAAGGTAGCTTTTAGAGCAAGGCCTCTTAGGGACACTCCCATCCTATCAAACGAAAGGAGCAATGACATACTCCCAGGTAGCATGATGTTGAGAGCTGCAATTTAACTGGCCAGAGGAGCACATAAAATTTGCATGCAAACCATTCCTAACTTTAGCATGAGCCTTGATGAGGAGTGGATACACATGCTCTCATGTCTTTAGTAATGTAAAGAGGAAAGCTGTTCTGGCATGATAAAGAGGAAACCTTGCTTAGTGAAGTGCAAGGCAAGGGAAGCGACTGTCTGTTGTCATGCAGGGATCGAGACCAATGCGGCAGTAGGAGGAGTGCAAGCATGGCTTTTTCTTTGGCAAAATTCCTGCAAGGGAGCCCAGGAAAGCGGCCGCGAGGGATCACACGCTCAGCATGGTTCTCAGGAGGAAGCAGTGCCCACGAGAGAGGAGAGGCCTCGCAGTCTGCCCTGACTCACGTGGAGGAAATGTGCCACATTCTCAGCAGCGACGCGAGCTGGGGACCCCACATCGAAGAGGCCCTGAATGCCATCTCAGCACATGTACGGCCATTCTACGTGACCCGAGTGCTCGCCCATCAGCTGCAAAACGCCCACATTGCCCTCCATTTCTTCAGGTGGGCAGAACGCCTGCCTGCATACAGGCATGAGCCTGAAGCTTACGATGCCCTAATCCTAACCCTAATCAGGTTCAAGTGCTTCCATGCTCTCCCCCACATCTTCCTTAGCATGAAGCAAGAAGGTTATGACATGAACCGCCACACCGCCGTGCTGCTCATCCAAATGTTTTCTCATGAGAAAATGTGGGCACAAGCTGTTGATGCCTTGTGTCTAGTCAGAAGTCTTGGTGTAAAGCTGGAGCTTTCCACCTACACTGCCTTGCTGGACACCCTCGCAAAGGAGCGCGCTTTGAATGAAGCAATGGCATGCTACGCAGAAATGCAGAAAGTGGGTTACCAGGTAAAGCTCAGTGTCTCCAAAACATTGATAAATTTTCTAGGCAAAGAAGGCAGGCTCGATGAGATACTAGGGTTGCTGCAGGACATGGAAAAGAGCTCTGTTTATCCTGACAAAATGGTGTACAACATTTGCATTTGCAGCTTTGGCAAGGCTGGCCGGTTAGACATGGCATGGGAATTTTTTGAAAGAATGCAATGGCAGGGTCTGGATCCTGATACCATAACTTTGGTGAGTTTGGTTGAGTACACTTGCAAGGCAGGCAAGACAGAGCATGCATGGAAATTTCTTGAGGAGATGGATGCAAAGGGCTATCTTTTTCCTGCGGCGGCTTACAACGCATTGATTCTAGGTTTTGGTGATGCGAAAAGGCCGGATGATGCGTGGTCAGCCTTTGGACGCTTACGCAAGATGGGTGGCATTTTGGGAGTTGACTCATTCAATTCCCTCCTCATGGCTTTAAAAGCAAATGAAGAAACAACTGCCATGTGGCAATTGTTTCAGAGAATGAGAAGAGAGGGGGTTGGACCGAATCTGCTTACATACAATCTACTTACTGAAGTCCTTGCGAAGGTTGGCTGGGAGAAAGAGTCACATGAAGTTCTAGAAAGCATGCTGAGAGATGGATACAATTGCAGCCTAATTTCTTACAATATTGCAATAAACAATCTATGTAAGAGAGGACAGATTGATGAGGCTGTCAAGTTCTTTCAAGAAATGAAGCTCAAAGGTTGCTTTCCAGATAGCCACACACATAGTAGTCTTATCTGGGGGTTTTGTAAGGCGGCAAGAATCGATGATGCTCTTGAGCTCTTTCATGAGGTGCAGGCAGCTGGTGAAACCCCTGATGTTGTAGTTTATAGTTCTATCCTCGATGCTCTCAGCAAAGCAGGGAAATTGGATGAGGCTGAGAATCTCTACAAAGAAATGATTGGAAAAGGCATCCATATGGATAGAGTTGCCTTCAATACCATGATAGACTGTTTGGGGAAAGCTGGGAAGATAAGCAGAGCTTATGAACTTTTCAAGTTAATGCAGGAGAATGGTTGTGGAGGACCGGATAAAGTCTCTTATACTTCCCTCATTGTCTCCCTCAATCAAGCAGCTAGAGTGGCTGAAGCATATGAAGTGTTTGATCTTATGAAAAGAAACAATTGCGAAGCGGACACAGTTGTCTTTAATACGGTCATAAACGGCCTTTGTAAGGCAGGAAGAGTAGATGAAGCTTTTAATGTTTTTGAAGAGATGAGAGGAAAGGGCCACAGTCCAAGTGTGGTTACATACAGCACATTGATTGATGGACTAGGCAAGAGAGAGAGAGTGGATGATGCTTTGTTGCTTATGAAGCAGATGAATATGGATGGCCTGAATCCAAATGTTGTCGTATATGGGAGCTTAACATGCAGCTTCGGTAAGGTGGGGAGGATAGATGACATCTACATGCTGCTTGAGGACATGGTGATGAAAGATTGTTCTCCCAATGTTTTTGTATACAATGGTCTTCTGAAGGCACTGGGCAAGCTTCGTAAAGCTGCTGAATCTGTAGAAGTGTTCCAGAAAATGCAGCATATGGGCTGCAAACCGAATGTGATCAGCTACAAGTTTCTCATTGATTCTTTGATAATGGCAGGGGACAACAAGAAAGTTTCTTCACTCACTGAAGAATTGGTTGCAGAGGGTCTTCCTCTTTCTGATACCTACCGTCTTGTCAAAGAGACCATGAAGAAAGGGAGCATGCCAGATACACTTGTGCTCAATAACCTTCTCTTGAAGTTGGCTAAGGCGGGAGATCTGCATGATGCATGTGAACTATTGAAAGAGATGATTGCAAAGTCATTATCTCCGAGTCTTCCAAACAATCTGATGAGTATTGTACTTAAAGCAAATGAAATGGGTTCGTCTGCTTCTAAATTGCTTAATGTCCAAATGGATCATGTGGGCTACACTAATGCATTATTCAAAGTTGCCAGGTAACACAAAGTTGCATCTGTTGATATCAAGCATATTGGGGTTGGATGAAAGGGAAGAGTTTGCGGATTTTTTCATGCTCAACAAATATACGAGGAAAGATTGATTGTTTGATTTGAGCATTTTGGATGCTAATGATACAAGTGCGACCATTGTGCAACACTGTTCATGCAAAATTGCATGTAGGTCTGTTATCAACACATTCTTAGGAATGGCAAAGGTTGCACTTTCCTATTATAGTCAGCAGGATTGAGGCAGATCTAGAGGCTGGATAGGCACCGACCAGGAGGCCTAAGAGCTGTCCGGACATCCCAAGATGATCAGGCACTCACATATGAACAGGTGCCCAAGAGTGAACACCTTTATGAGGATGTGTGATGGCCGACCAGCAGGGCAGCCAACCAACCAGCCCTACACCAGCCGACCCTAAAGGAGCCTATAAATACGTGGCTGAGGGGAAGATGAAGGCATCCAAGGATTCAAACGTTGGTTGTGCCGATCCAATCCCCAAAGCATCAGAAGTGTGGATCAGAAGAGAGGAGTTACCAAGAAGCCAAATTCAGCTGCAAATTGTGTGACCAGAGAGCCTTTTCCGGATGTTGCATTAACGCACGTAGGAGGGAGTTCAATTCACAATCCAGAACTGACTTTACCATTGTATATAATCATCTTTTGGCATTACACAATAGATTAGATCTTCTTGTGTATTTGTTGCATTAAGTGATTAGGTCTTCAATTAGCATTAATAAGCTTGCTAATCAATCTTAATCAAGGCTTAATCCCACATGCATGCCACAATGACATTCGAGCATCAGGTCTGTCTACAAGTCCATGTATTAGGTGCATCGTGAGGCATTTTGCATAGAGGATGCCATAGTGGTAAGTCTAGTTGAAACTCAATAGGAGGGAGATACGAAGTTGTCTAAGAGGACCAAGAGATATCCGGACTTCCCAATGCCAGGCACCCTCCTTTATGGGTTTGTGTTGTGGCTGACTAGCAAGACAACCAAATGACAAGTCCTACATTAATCGGCCAACCCTAAAGAAATCTATCAGTAGGCAATTGAGGGGGCAAATCAAGGCATCCATGTATCCATATGTTGATTCTGTAGTGCTAAATCCCAAAGGAAGAGAGATGAGTTGTGAATAAAAAGAAATCATATTCAACTAGAAACAGCCTAAGTAAAATCCTTATCATGTGCACTTCGTATGCTCTCTCTTGCTATTTCAAAAAGTCAACTGTAGTGCCAACTCGGACTTTCTCTAAGCCAATCATATTTACAGGGTTCTATTGTGAAATGCAAAAGGACTCATCTTAGCACTATTGTATGCAAACTCTAGTAACAAAAAATTCTCTTCATAGAGTTACTTATCTCTCATAGAAACATACAAATGCAACATGTCCTTCATTGCTTGATTCACATGCTTTGTTTGCTTTATTAGACTCAAAATGATTAAACAAGCTCTTATTATCCATTTTCTTGAACACCTCCTGCAAATTTCTAGTGAACTTTGGATCACTATGATGAACAATTTCAACTAGCAAGCCATAAAGACTAAACTTCTCAACAAATAATCGAGTCAGGTGTACAATTGAGATTTTCACTTTGATAGAAATCTCACCAACTTGGTGAGATTCCTATCGTTGACCAACTTGGTGAGTTGGTCAACGATCACCCTCTCAAAGTCTATGTTAATTCAACCACAAAATTCATAGAAATACTTTGTTATTTCTTATTTTCAAAGGATATAGCAAGCCACCATGTCTCAAGCACTTAGATTTATTGATTTAGCATTGTTAAAAGTTTTAAATATATTTTTTCACATCAACTTTCAACTTTGACCGAAACAAATTTCTTCTAACTAAATGCCCAATCTTAGTACCCTAGATGCCCATCAAAGGGCATGCCATGACACTTAAACAAGAAGCAACTTCTTGCACCATTTACATCAAGTACATACACCTTACCTTTTTAGAAGAGCAATTCATTCCGATTAGATTACTCCCTCAAATGAATAAAATAGGAGTTGGGCTCATTTTGGAGCATAGGAGTGTTGGGTATTAGGGGTTAATCACAAGGTTTACAAGAGTGATTAAGCAAGAGGGCAAGAGATGAACTTAAAAAGATAAGGCATGCATTATAACGATGATCCTTTTATAGGAGAGACTCCCCTTTACAAGGTGTATTGCTATCACCACACGTGTCACATGTCAAACCTATGATGCCAAGTGTTCCTAAGAGGTGTCACCTACATACGTTTGCTGTCACCACTTATGCCACATGTCAAACCTATGATGCTAAGTGTCCCTAAGAGATGTCACCTACATACACATTCGCTTACATAAGATCCTCTTAAGAGGTTATCCCCACACATAAAAAACTCACACACCAGCGGTTGTTTTCACACACTAGAACCACTTTATTTTAAACTTAGAATTAGGTGCCAGTTTACACAACCACCTAGCACCTGTTTGTTCTCATGCTCATCACTATTAATATTTAACAAGAAGTTGTGGTAACCTTATGTTTTGATCCTTTAAAACACTTACCTAGCTCATGAGTCCATGCCATAGACTTTATTGTACTTTCCTTTCTCCATATCTTTTGAAGACATCTATTCATTCAACCACAAAGAGCTCCATTCAAAGTAGAATTCTTTACATAATAGTAATTAAAAGCTAACTACATGATACATAGTAATTAAAAGGTAATTACGTGACACATAGTAATTCAAACGTAGTTACATGACACATAGTAATTCAAACGTAGTTACATGACACATAGTAATACGTAGTTACATGACACATAGTAATTAAAAGATAGTTACATGATACATAGTAAAGAAAAGGTAATTACATGACACATAGTAATTAAAAGGTAATTATATGATAAAAAGGTAATTACATGATATATAGTAAAATTAGAAGGTAACTACATGATACATAGTAAAATTCTTCTCTTTTTATTAAAAGGTAAATACATGATACATAGTTAATATTTACATTGGGGCTAATGTAGAAAAACCACTCTTTGTCCATTAAAATTTTGATACTATTAAGGCATATACTTAGTTCCTCCTCATAAATCCTCAAAGTGAGGTAAAAAATCTTCTTTTATGCATTGCACCAAGTTCACAATAGATTGATGGGTCATTGGACACCATTAGGTTACAGAGTCTCTAGACAAAAGAAGCACTAATAAAATTGTGAGTATTTCCATCATTAATATACACATGGGTTTTCATAATTTCACCCAATGCTTGGATTAAAACAGAAGGACCAACATCTCCATGTTAAGATGATAGTTTTCACAATTCATCTACAATGATAAACATCAATGCTAGAAACAACTGGATTACCTGAAGCAAGTTGAGATGAAATCAAGTTTACTTTGCTTAACACCACTTCAAAGGATAAGAAGGTGCATATTTGAAATTTTCTTAACACCACTTTAAGGGATTACCTGAAGCAAGTTAAGATTAAATCAAGTTTCCTTGAGTTTGCTTAGCACCACTTCAAAGGATAAGAAAGTGCATAATGGCCTAGTTTATGACATTTATAACCCTTTAGCATAGACCTCAAGAGTTGGTGCAGAATTAGATCGAGGGTTTTCACCAAGAGACTTGTTCTTTAATTGCTATCATTAATAGGTAAGACATGTCCACTAGGTTTTTGAACTATTGTAGCTTGGTTTTTTTACTTTTTCTTTTCTTTTTTCATTTAAATTTTTATCTAAACAAAGCAATAGTTTTCTTTCAGGTGATCACCATAGTTTTAGCAAAGTGGATTATGTCATCACATATGTCTTGATTGTGTTTTGCCTCATTTCATTTTGATAATCTTGGGTAAATGTTTTTAAGAAAAAGTGGAAAACAAAATAATCTAGGTGCTCAAAGAACTTGTAAGTTTTTAAACTCTTGTGTAAATACCTCAAAAGTCCTCTCACCTAATGGAATGGTCTAAAAAGAACGAAAAGTTGCTTTCTCATTTGGCTTCCTCACAAAAGCCTCTATGAGAATGAATTCTTGAAGGATGCTGCACATGTCCTTGGAGCATGGGACTTTCCTTTGAGGTTTTGTGACCAAGCTAAGAAACATCTAAACTGTTATTTATTAGGTGTTCTTTTAGATACTACATAATAGCAAAGTGAGAGGTTCCCACATGCTCAATCAATCTCTCAAATACTTTAGATGCATTTTCATTTTCTCCTTGGAATACAACTTTAAAGTGAACGAAGGATAAATGTCTAGCAAGGTAGGTGACACTCTATGTGGAGAAATCCACTGTTGCTCACTAAAAGGAACCCTAGCGTGGAGAATCTACACTTGTTGAAAGAGAGCTTTAAACTTTTCTTGATCAATAAGAACTAATTATGGATGCTGTAGAGGTATTTATCTTGACCCACTGGAGCCTAAGACACCATGATGATACAGATACTAGGCTAGATAGTCTCAAGTCCCATAATAGGTACTTCTAGTTTTAGTGACAACCTTGGTCATAGAGTTTGTTTATTTAAAATGATTTTGTTTCACCACCACTGATTCTTAAAATGTTTTCCATTCAATTAGCTTAATGTCAAATAGGGAAAGGAAAGTCAATGGACTTAGTGTATATAGTAATAGAGACCGAATCATTTTTAAGTTTAGCCGGCCTAGTGTGAAAACTACTCATTTGTATATAACTCATTTTTTTGACAATAAGCAACGCACAATCATTCCCTTGCAATATTTTACTTGTGAGCTCTCCATCTTCCCTCTTCTTGCTTGCTTGCATGCGATTGTATTCTTGCTTGCTTGCATGCGAATCTATTCTTTACTTGCTTGATGGATGCTTATCTGAATAGGTATGATTATAGGTTTCCCTCTTTCATTAGTTTCTTCTTTTCCTGCCTTTTGTGAGAGAGAACTATCACGAAGGACCATCTCTTCTTGCCTCCATCTAGACATTGATAACTCTCCCTGCACCCCTGGCAAGGAGCATTCCGGTGGTGTGATAACAACAAAGTGAGGATGTGATGGCAAGCTAGTGCACCCATGATAGAAAGTTGCATTTGTGGCTCGAAGACAAGACCCAATGACACATGCTAAGGTAAGCTCTTGACTTGAACATATTTGGCATCATTGTTAGGGAGTAGCTTAGGGCTTAGCTCCACTTTTTTATCCATTCCAATCTCCCAATATCGCTCGGTGTTGATTAGAAGGTCACACCCAAAAAAATATATAATTTTGGAGCATTGGATGTGTTTGGTTGTTGATTTTGATTTCCATTTTAAGTTTATTTTTCATTGAGGTAATCTTTGTTCATCCATTGGTAGAAAAAAACCCTAGTTTTTTTGTGATTAGCAAGATATTGGAGCCTAAGAGGCTTAGATTTCATTGCTTTGATCTAAGATTTAGCTTAACAATTGTGATTAGGAGCGGAATCCACTCTGAAAACATAAGCATTGAGCTACCTTAGGTTGAATTAGAGTGAAATTATCAATTTTGGTTTAAACATTTCATATTTTTTCATAATGCATTATTGAATTGGTAGAGTAGCAACATGCAAAATCATCTAGAAGCAATAAAATCCACTTAATTAGTTACATCACAACCATTAATTAGGATTAGGAAAACTAAACACACCCATCAAGTCCAAAAAGGTCACAAAAACCACCAAAAACAAGGCCAAGCCATCTCTTAGGTAGGGGACGTGTCTCTAGCCATCTCTTAGGTAGGGGACGTGTCTCTAGCCTCCTACTCAAAAAGACATAAATCTGGACAAGTGCACTTGTGTAAACGTGAGCTTAGAGACATGAGCCATGAGCTTGGACACGTGAGCTTGCCCAGGAGACATGAGCCTACATACAAGAGCCTAGAGGTAGATATACCTCTAGTATAGTACAGACCAGCCTGCACACATGAGACATGAACCTACAGGAGCTTAGACACGTGAACCTACATAAGCCCAGACATGTGAACCTATAGACATGAGCTTGGAGACATGAGTCTAGAGGCATGAACCTACATAAGCCCAGACATGTGAACCTACATAAGCCCAGACACGTGAACCTACATAAGCCCAGACATGTGAACCTATAAACATGAGCTTGGAGACATGAGTCTAGAGGCATGAACCTAGATACGAGTCTAGACACATGAGCCTATAGACGTGAGCCTAGAGACAAAAAAGGAAAAAATCAACTAAAGAGAGAAAAAACAAACTTGTGTGAAACCATTCTTAAACATGATCTTGAAGCATCCATAGCCTCCGATATAGACTAATTGTTGGTGGAAACAATGATACAGCTAATTGTTAAACCTTTGATGCAAACCCAATCTAGACTAACTGTTGGAAATGATAATATAGTCAATTGCAATGTATCAAACCAGACCTCCCTAAAGCCCCCAAGCCTTCGATCATCCCAACAAACAACCAGCACTCAGCACACTCATCAGTAGAGTGCTCCCTAGTTAAGAAGGCTAGACTGCTTTTGATCCACCTCAAGCGAGGATCTTTGAGAATATATAAGCCAAAAAAACACAAATGTGAGTGGTGGAACAATGGAACACCTGGAAACATACCAACAACGGTCCTCCAAACTCTGGATTCACCAACTAGCTCTATAAACAACACCTTAAATTTTAAGAAGAAGGCGTTCAACCACCATTCTATTTTTGGGCACAGCTCTAGTGTGAAGGAGTGGGACAAGACTTGGAACCTCAAGGTTTGCTCCTCCCATGGTAAGTAACCAAACCATGTCATGGTGCCACAATGTTTCAAACATTTGATGTCAATCTTGAGATGGTCTTATCCCAAGCCAACCATGATCGATAAGCCACTCATTAATCACAGTTATGGCAAGCAAGACATGTCTCTTTTGCCATACCACCAAGAACATGTCTCTTTTGTCATACCAACAAGGAAAAGTGTTTCATAATACACACAAAAACAAGCACACACAGTGCAAGGAGTCTCTCTTTCCATAGCAACCCATTATAGAAGTGCCCAATGTCCAAGACTACCTTAAACCAAAGGGACCCATACGAGCATTCACATAACGTTTTCTTGCACACTCAAGGCTAGGCTGCTAGAGGGCAAGTGTCGTTAGAAAATCTATAGCCCAATCCCATAGGGAAAGAGATCCTATACCCTCAAATAAAGGGTCTCATGCAACCACACCTCCTTACATTTCACTACCACGTGAATACATAGAAGACCATGCTCAGGATGGAGTTTGAAGGGGGATTGTATCTAACATAGCACCTAGAGGCTCAGAGTTAGGAAAAACCTAGGCAATCCACATCTCAAAGATGATGACCAAATTTAATGGAATTGGAGATCCTATTCAGTACCTAGAGAAGTTTGATCAAATTTAGAAGCCATGTGAACAATTGATGATCCCACCAAGATGTGCTTATTTAGAATTTGCCTTGAAAGCAAAGCATGCCAATGGTTTAGGTCTCTAAATCCATAGGAAAAGGCTAGCTATGAGGTCTTGAGACACACATTATTTGTGGTATTCTCTCCCACCAATGGAGCTAGATGGAGATGTAGTACCCACAAAGGACTAGATGACTTATCGCTCAACCATCGATAAATTTATGATCGGTGTCAAGAACAAGAGGCTTCATGACCATCTCTATAGGTCAAGTAACTACATCTTCAATGAGTGTTGCACAAGGCAATAGCCTTGGTAAATAATAAGCAAGATAAGGATGTAGAATTTGTCCACCCGAATCAAGAGACAGGGAATACATCATCCAAAGCTTCATTGTCCACTAAGGGTTCCCAACCAACACAAGCTAGAGTCATAGTCAAGGACATGAGCATGGAAGATTTGGCAAAGAATATGTTAAACCATTTAGGCCAGCAGTGGGGGCAGGGAAAACCCCAAGGGTAACCTCAAGCCCAACCTACCAGCCCACATGAAGAGACATGTTATGGTGTGAAATTTACCACCAAAATTTTACAAGTACAAAGTGTCCAATGCTACGGCCTAGACAACAACACTATTGTGCTCATCATTGCCAATGCCATGGGAACCATGATATAGCTCATTGTTGGTACTAGGAAAACCTGGCACCACAACCTATGCTTCTCTGATGCCAAAGAAACCACTAGCCTACCACCCATATCAAATGCTTCTCAATAGGAATAATCTCAAGGGCCTATAAATCAAAACCCCATACCATGGGGTATGTACTGATTAACACCAATGTCATACCCACCTCTGATATTACCACCCTAACTGGTTTCTCTTAGAATTGTACTAGTATAACAAATACTCAATGACTTTGCCAACGGGCTTTGAGAGTCCAAAACAAGAGAGCTATGATTCATATGAGAAATATAATTCATATGGATATCCAAAGAAACCCCTAGCCATTGGCTACGAGTCATATGAGAAATATGATTCAAATGGATATCCAAAGCAACCCCCAGCCATTGACTATGAGCTAATTTGAATGGGAGATTGCTTATTGCCCATGAGGGAGGCAACTTTGGAGCTATTTTCCGAACCACTTTCAATATTCATGACATCGTTGTTGCCCTTGAACTGATTGTGCATTGTGTTCCTATGAGCTCTTCGAAGTCTTCTTCTTTTGGACCTATGGGTTTAGTTCATTAGCCTTTTTCGGGGTTGATGCAACCTTTGGGGCTTGCACTCTGGCTCTTGGGATATTGGGTTTGAGGTTAAAGCTTAAGATTTCTTCTTCTGTTATCTTGGATGTTTCCTTTGCAACTGCCCTCGACGTGGTTTAGAGCCTTGTGATGGCATTAAGGAGTACTATATGAGTAAGCCCTTCTTGTACACTTAATAAGCCAAGGCTTGTAGAAGTGATGTTTTGGCCACTGGGATGATTTTCACCCTATTGGAATGCCAATTGTCACCATGGCCTCAAATATAGAGGTATAGTCAACGGTTGGGGGTTGCAAGCATGCCACATTATTGAGGTCCCTCACTCTTTGTTGCACCATCAAGCATAGAGGTATAGTCAATCATTGGGGGTTGCTCTGGATATCCACACAAACCTTCCTATGAAACAAAAGAATTGTCCCAACCCCATGTTAGAGAAAGGAAAATTTAACAAGCCCAAGAACTTGTAAGGAAGGTGCAGGCTAAGCTAGAGCCCATACTTGAGCAAGTGGTCAACTACAAAAAACCACTAACTCTACCTAAGTCGATCCCTCATCCCATCTTAAATCCAATCATAGAACCAATGTCTTAGATCCAATCATAGAACCTAAGATCGTGCCAAAGCCTTGATTGAAATTGTAACCATTAAGAGGCCATGAAAAGATCTAGAATTTGATCCTCTTCCTCTCTAGAACCAATTCAATCAGATTTCGGCTTGTCAGATACAATGAAGGAGAACTCAGTTGGGAGGTTAAATTTGGCCTTCTGTGGGTCATTATAGTCACCATAATATTTTCTCCAATGTGATAGGTGGTGACTTCATTTTAACCCCATCAAAGGTATCACCATAATATTTTCTCCAATGTGATAGGTGATGACTTCATTTCAACCCCATTAGAGGCATCACTTCCTAGGGAAGGATCAGTGCACATCCCCTACACATTAGCAGGTCCTAGCCCACCTTCGAGTGAGTACAAGCTAAGTGAGCATGAATACTGCATGAGAGACATCACAGGTCTCACAATCTTCTAATTCTCAAAGGTGCAAGTGTGCCGATAAGTTCTCTTTTGCAATGAAATTTGTAACTTTGGAGAGACTTATCACACTGTATGAATGGGAATTTAAGAGCCCACACAATTAAACATAAACCTTTAGAGGAGGAGGATCAGTCGGGACACTATGAGTGCTCTCCTTCCATACCCAAGACAAAAGGACAGCTAAAAGTGCCCATTAACAAGTAGGGGCACTACTTTGAAAGCGATGAAATGAACATTGTGCTACCTATAAGTTTTAAAAGAATGAAAATCTCCACAATCTTGGATGGTGGTGTTGGTGTTGGTGTTAGCATAATCACTAAGGATTGCTAGGAGGTCTGGTAGTAGGCATGAGCCTTGTGGTCAAACTTGTAGAATGAGAACACAACCAACCTTGGGTGTCTTATACAGGATGCAAAGATTAAGACTTTCAGGCTAAGCTTCCACCACACATTCATGGTGATGGATTTTTAGAGAAGAGGGTCATACACCATTCCTTACATGAGAGACGTAAGGCATGTTGAAACCAATCACATTTACATACACAAGTGTCATACACCATGCTTTACATGAGAGATGTAAGGCTAGTTGAAACCAATCACATTTACATAGGCAAGTGTCATACACCATGCCTTACATGAGAGATGTAAGGCTAGTTGAAACCACATTTACATACGCAAGTATAACCAGTACTTGAAAATAAACTCAAAAACAAGGAAGACTCATCCCATGGGTCGAGGAATTATCACCAATGTGTCAGACATAACCGCTCAAACTGCTTCAGTCACAATATTTGTAAAGCATATAATGCAGAAGATCACATCAGATCAATTAACATCTACAAAGCTTGTGATAAGATATTGGATGGTGAAGATGTGGACCAAGAATATGAGCCCCTCCCAAAGCTTTCTGATTCTTCCAAGGACTTGATTCACATTCTTGCAACAATGGGCACTCTTCCACAGAAGTTTGGGACAAGGCTTGCACGATTGGACAATTCCAAAATCACATTCTTGTTCGTGCTCAATGCATTCAAGATAGAACTAGTAGCGGAAAAAGGCTACCTAGATGCATGGCCTACCTTGGTTAACATCAATGCTATAGCCACAACATGTTGTCTTGGGAGATGTGGCCCCCTTTGGCCACCCACCCCTCACATCCATTTGAAGCAAATCATTAGAGTGGTAAATAATTCCCAATCTATGAGACCGTAATCTATGACCATCAATTGTTTTGGAGTATAGTTTCTAATTGGATTTAAACCTGTGTTTTATGTGACATTAGGGGAATTTTGGACTCAAATTTGGGCCTTTTTCCTCTAGAGAGAGAAAGGCTTTTGACCAATAGGAAGAGAGCCACCGTAACGGAACTTTTGATAATAAGATATTTTTCATATATTCTTTATATGAATATATTGTTATTCAAGAAATATGAAATGCATTTGACCACACTTTATAATGTCATTTCTTTAATATATATGAAAATTAGAGTGTTGTCAGCTCATTTAATAAATCTCAGCTCATTTAATGTACGGTTTTCAATCTAAAAATTTCCCTCGTTTAGCTCATTTAATAAAAGTGCTTTTTCCTCTAAAAATTTGAAATGTTCTCTTCGAAGCTCCTAGCTCATTTAATGAATGGATTTCCCTCTAAAAATTTTGCACGTTTTGGAGGTTATCTCTTCTTCCATCTCATCTTCTTCCATCTGCTTTTATTTTCTATTTGCTTCCATGGAAACCACACGTCCTAGGCGTCCCTGCTCCTCTACTAGAGCTATTATAGTATACAACATTTTTTATATGGATAATCAAAGGTGGATTCCTACCACAATCAATCTCTATTGGTAGTTGGATTATGTTGTAGACGAGGAAGCAAAAAAAAACTAAGAATGAGTTCATCGACACTTACAAAGGCAGAGTTCAAGATTTCAAACTCTCTGACACAGGTAGGAGCATTAAGAAAGTCCTTGTACAACATGCCTACATGCACTTAGAATTGCGTCTGCAATGTTTGCCTAATGGAATCCCACTCCATAGACCAAACTGTAAGTAAATGTTTTTACATTATGTTTATGTAATGTGTTTCATTTCTATACTTATGCTTCTCTTATATTTGTCTGTATAGATATATATCCTTCAAACTTGGTTGACTGGCAGCCTATAGATAGTATTGTGGGAATCTTTGATGTTTTTCATGCATCTATTGGTGAGCAGCTATACAAAGAAACATCAAGCAGGTCTTTGGCAGAGAGAGGAGTTTTCTTTTATAAAGAATTTTACACGGCACCTCATAGTGTTACAGGTTATGGATCTTTGAAAAGCATTACCACTGACAGTCTAGAATGGCCAATACCAATAGTAGAAACAAGTGAGTGCTTTAGATTAAAGATATACTAAGATGTACAGAGGTGTATAAGACCAAATGTAGCAAGTCATCCAGGTGAAAATCATTGTCTTTATGCCATTGCATGTTTTTGTCAACTTCTTTTATGACGAGGAGGTCAAAAAAACATCATCAATGTTTATTTGTAAATGAGAGAAATGTTTGGATTTCTTAGGTCAAAATTGGGATGTGAAAGAATTAAATGGGGTTACCTGCCAAAATCCATAGAAAATCTATTGTCTCTAAATATATGATTGGCTCCCATAATTTTATTTTGGCCTTTCATTATATGATATGGCATTATGACAATGGAAAACTTGTAGCAATTGATCAGGACTTGGAGGATGACATTGAAAATCCATTGATGTTATTAGAGGTATGGTTTGAACATGAGCTTTTGAGACAGTACTCAATATAAGGTCAAACATCTCACTGCGTCAAGTGAGAACATACTTGGCAAATGAGGATGACCTATAAGTGATGATTATGTGTTCAAGTGTAAAATGACCATAAGGTATGTTATTCAATCTAACCTTGAAAAAGAATTCATTTCAAAACTATGCCATAATCATTATTACTTATATACATTACTTTGATTTTTGGAAATATGTACCAAGAAGAAAAGAAAGGAACATTCACTGTAAAGACATTACAAGGAAGCAAGTTTTCGTGGTGCAAACGACCATCACATAGAGATAAATGGAGATAAATGTATTTTTGATAGCATATAGTTACATTAATCATGACAACATTTTGTATTTCTTAGAGCAATAGAAACTAAGATAAATATTCTACATTTTCTTATTGGATGTTTAAAACATTGATAGTAGGTTCTTATTTTTTTCCTACGAAGCGTGCTATTGGGTGTGGGAAGATTCTTGTTGTTGGGGCAGTGAAGCTTGTCATTGTGAGGGGTGCTTGCTCTTCAGGACGCTCTTGGGTTGGTTGCTCTTCCGGACGCTCTTGGGGTGGTTGCTCTTGGGGACGAGAAGCTTGCTCTTCTGGAACGGAAGCTTGCTGTCATTGTGGGGTTGAAGCTTGACTTTGCGCAGTTTGCTGTTGTTGGGAACTTGAAGCTTGACTTTGCGCAGTTTGCTGTTGGGAACTTGAAGCTTCCAAATTGACGTCTTCAGATCCATCAGATTCTGGAAGCTCGATAACCAACCTGTCGACTTGTGTTCGGGGGTACTGCCGAGCGGTGGTCCTAGTTGCGATCATGGTGGAGGGGGCATAAACGCAACAGGGATATTAGGCGGCTTGCTCCTATGAATGTTGATAATAATATGCTCAATGGTCTCTTCCCTGAACAGCCCTAAATCCACATCGGAGTATTCTGATAATCATGGATTCTACAAAAAGCCAAAAAAATAGATATGTGCCGTCAAAGAATGAGGAAGGAAAGTAAGATATCATTAAAAAAAGGAGCATGCCTACATTTTCTGTGGGCAATGAGAGAACTAAGTGTAGCAGCAACTTTGCATTGTAGCACACACCTTGTGTCACGAGAATGACTAGCCTCTGTCACTTTTGTGATCTTAACTTTCTTCGTCAAAGGAGGGATTTTCAAAATTCTTTTCATTCTCTTGTTACTAAATAGGACGGGCTCCAGTGTACGGTCATATCTGAACTTGAGCAAATGAAGCGAGTTCATGTCTTTTGGCATCACCTCTTTTGGCATCACAGTGAGTTTGTGTGCATGCGCGCCAAGGACGTAGCTATCCCCCCTGAAAAAACTCGCCAAGCCAGTCTTCCCCACAGCCTCTTGCAAACATCCTAGGGCATAGGCCTGCCAATGCATATTAATGCCAAAATCTTCGCATGTCGACCGGACTATGCAATGAAATGGCAATGTTGGAACTGCACAATGCATATGTTTCTCCACCTTCCTTAGTTCAAGAAGGATGGATCTATGTTGGTCGTATCTGTGTCTCCTCATTGAGCATAATGCATACATTTTCTTTCCTCCGAACTAGCTTCTTTACCTAATTTAGGATCATCTGTAGATGAGAGCCTTGCGGTCTTCTTCGTACGCACTATCTGAATGGCCTTATAAATTTAATCATAATTCTGTAGTGTGTCTCTCTCTCTTTTTTTGGTCTCATAGGTCATTTTGGAAATTGGCGTCCTGAAGACATTAATATATCATTTCATTTCATTTCTCTAGAGTCTAGACTCTACACAGTGCACACATGTCACACTGTACACATACACATCTCTCTCTCTCTCTCTCTCTCTCTCTCTCTCTCTCTCTCTCTCTCTGTGTACACACACACGTCACACGTCCTCTTTACACACCTCTCTCTCTCTTTACACCTCTCTCTCTCTTTACACCTCTCTCTCTCTCTCTCTCTCTCTCTCTCTCTCTCTACACACACACACACACGACAGCAATGCAGCACGGCTGTGTGTGTGTGTGTAGAGAGAGAGAGAGAGAGAGAGAGAGAGGTGTAAAGAGAGAGAGAGGTGTGTAAAGAGGACGTGTGACGTGTGTGTGTACACACAGAGAGAGAGAGAGAGAGAGAGAGAGAGAGAGAGAGAGAGAGAGAGAGAGAGAGAGAGAGGTTTGTAAAGAGGACGTGTGACGTGTGTGTGTACAGAGAGAGAGAGAGAGAGAGAGAGAGAGAGAGAGAGAGAGAGAGAGAGAGAGAGAGAGAGAGAGACACACGACAGCAATGCAGCACGACTGTGTGTGTGTAGAGAGAGAGAGAGAGAGAGAGAGAGAGAGAGAGAGAGGTGTAGAGAGAGAGAGAGGCAAGTCAGTGGTCACTCACGCTAGAGTGCACACTGCGCGGCTGGATGCGTGACTTCGAAGAACCTGCAGGCTGCTCGCACAGAAACGCACAAAAACGACAGCCAAACGTTTTTTTAACGTGGATATTGCAGTTTTGGGGAAAAAAATTTGTCCAAAAAAGAACTCGTTTCAAAAACAACGAAACGTTTCGAAACGTTTCATATGCCACAGGAACAGCAAAACGCGTTTCATTGCTACTATGCATGAGTCTAAAGGTAGGTATAGGTAATATTATACCAACAAAGTCGATTAGACATGAGTCTAGAGGTAGGTATACCTAATATTATACAAATTATAATAACTGCCTACTCATGTACTTTAAGGATTTTCCTATTAAACAATTTGTACCAATGGTAATTTTCAAGAAAATTTATTATTTTTTGTATTTATTGGGATATAGAAGTATAATTATTGCCTAATAATTTCACACCAACCTATCATATGCCTATTTCATAAAAGTATGTGCCAAGGTAGTAGGCCTATTTCATAAAAGTAAAATCTATGAGTCTAGTTCATACAAAAAAGGCGTGAGCCTACAAGACGACCATGAGCCTAGAGATATGAGAACCTATAGACGTGAGCCCACCAAGTGTAATGTGAGTCTAGCTCACCACATACCATGAGCCTAGATACATGAGAACCTAAATACATAAGTCCACTAGGGGTAATGTGAGTCTAGCTCACAAGACTTGCATGAGCCAATGTACAAAAGAAAGGTGTGAGCCAATAAACATGAGTCTACAGGTATGAACCTACACATTTGAGCTTAGATATGTGAGACTAGGGAGGCATGAGTCTAAAGGTACATAAAGACGTGTCTAAAACCAATTTCATACTTTCTTTAGAGAGATACTGATAAAAAACAGAAGCAGGAGGGAACACACACAAGGGAAGCAAACCCTAATCCATAACCATCAATCATAAAGAAGGAGAGAAGCCATAGTCACCATCTCTCTCACACACACAAAGGAGAACACAACATAGTGTTATGTCCACACTACAAAGTAAACCTAATGTAATGTCCACACCACACATGACCAGCTGGACGCGGTCATAAACACACCACACGATATCTATCTACCATACTGTCACTCTGTCAGCACCCATGTGCTATCCTCCAGCTGTATACGAGCTTGACATTTCAACACTCCCCCTCAAGCTCAACATGTCCATCTCTAGGACTCCCAATCTAGTACGGAAATACTCGAACTTATCCTTACCAAGTGCTTTGGTAAAGATATCTGCAACCTGCTCATCTGTCTGCACATATGTCAAATCAACATGCCCATCTAGCACCTTCTCTCTGATGAAATGATAGTGGACCTCAATATGTTTGGTCCTGGCATGATAAACTGGGTTGCTAGCAAGCTGAATACTACTCATGTTGTCACAATGAATGACAACTCTCATATCACTCTGTATCCTGACATCATCTAGCAACTTTTTCAACCACATAGCCTCAGATGCAGCTATGGCTGCTCCACGATACTCTGCCTCTGTGGTAGATAAAGCAACTGTAGGTTGCTTTTTACTGCTCCAACTCACAGCTCCACTACCAAGGCTGAAAACATAGCCACTGGTAGATCTCCTGTCATATGCACTATCGGCCCAATCTGCATCTGTATATCCATAGACATGCATGTCTTTTCCTGCCTCATAGAAAAGACCATAATGCACGGTAGTTTTGACGTATCTCAGAATCCGTCTCACAGCATCCAAGTGAGGTTTACGAGGACTCTGCATAAACTGACTCACCAAACCAACTGCATAACTGAGATCTGGCCTCGTAATGGTCATGTAGATAAGGCTACCAACCATTTGCCTGTACATGGTGATATCATCAAGCTCATCACCCAAATCAGCCCTAAGCTTCATGTTTTGCTCTAATGGTGTCAACATTGGTTTGCATGCTGTCATACCATACTTTGCCAGCATGTCAAGTGCATATTGCCTTTGCACCAACCATATACCCTTGCTTGTTCTAATCACCTCAATGCCAAGAAAGAACCTTAAATCACCAAGGTCTTTCATATCAAACTCTTTGCATAAAGAGGCCTTAACCTCATCAATGCCTTTCCCACAATCACCTGTGATAATCAAATCATCAACATAAATGACTATCATCACGATACCATCATGTGTCTTCTTCACATAAAGTGAAGAGTCTGCATTTCCAACCACAAATCCAATACTGACAAGATATCTGCTGATCTTGTCACTCCAAGCACGAGGTGCTTGCTTCAAACCATAGAGTGCTTTCTTTAACCTGCAAACAAAAGTCGGATATTTTGGATGTACATATCCTTCTGGCTGTTCCATGTACACCTCTTCTTGTAGTTCACCATTCAAGAAAGCATTTTTTACATCCATTTGATGTAAAGCCCAACCTTTTTGTGCTGCTAGTGCAATGATAGACCTCACTATAGCCATCTTAGCCACTGGGTTGAAAGTTTCATCATAATCAAGACCATAAGTTTGTGCATATCCTTTAGCGACCAGCCTTGCCTTATGTCTCTCTAGGCTGCCATCTGACTTGCACTTTACCTTATACACCCATTTGCAACCAATTGCATTCTTTCCTTGAGGTAACTCAGCCAATTCCCATGTATCATTTTTTTCCAAAGCATCCATCTCTTCATCCATGGCTTTCTGCCATACATGCTCTCCAACAGCCTCTATATAGCATGTAGGTTCCACATGCTTTACCATAGATGTCATGTATGCATAGTGCATAGCAAAATCTCTATATGTCAGTCTTTCCACTGGATATCTGACTCTCTGGGATCTCCGCAATGCATGCGGGTCACTCTGTACACCTGTAACACGAGCATGTGGTGGCACATATCTATCTTGCCTAGCACCAGGTGTGCGTAAAACAGGTATCCCGAGCTCCTCATCCAAACTCTCTGAGCTAGAGGACTCATAGCCTGTGATTCCAATTCCTTCGACTTTCTTCTTGCCTTTATCCATAGCACTACTCCCAGTGCTCACACTCTCATGCCTCAACCGTCCTGACCATGGACGGACACTGCTACTACTCTCAGCTTCTGCTGCTGGCCCAGACATAGTAGTAGAGCTAGAACTTGCTTGTGATGGCAAGTTCACAGGTACATTAGCCTCAAGTGTGTCAATGACTCCCTCATCTCTTGCTTTGTACCAACTAGCAAGCTCATCAAACACCACATCACGTGAGATGACTACTTGTCTAGTTTGAGGGTTATAGCATTTGTAAGCTTTTCGATCCTGTGCATATCCAACAAATACACATTTCTCTGCCTTAGGATCCAACTTCCGTCTTCTTTCATCAGGCACATGGACATAAGCTGCGCATCCAAAGACTTTGAGATGTCCAATGTCTGGCCTGTAACCTGTAAGCCGCATCTCTGGCGTGCTTCCATGAATGGCTGCTGTAGGCGTTTTGTTCAGGATATACACTGCAGTAGCACATGCTTCTGCCCAATAGTAATCTGGCATGCTCTTTTCATTGAGCATTGTCCTTGCCACTTCACATATGACTCGATTCTTTCTCTCAGCCACACCATTCTGCTGAGGTGTATACCTGCATGTCAACTGTCTCCTTATCCCATGCTTCCGCAAGAAATGCTCAAAAGCTTTTGAGGTGTATTCACCACCTCCATCTGTTCTCAGACACTTAATCCAACAGCCATATTGTTTTTCTACAAGAGCTTTGAAATCCATGAATTTTTCTAGCACTTCACTCTTCTCTCTCAAAAAATATATCCATGTCATCCTGCTAAAGTCATCTATAAATGTCACATAGTATAGACTTCCTTTGATAGATGGGTTTTGTGCTGGGCCCCATACATCACTGTGCACTATCTCAAGTGGTCTATTACTCATGTTTCCTTCTCTAGGAAACCTCAACCTTGCCTGCTTTCCAAACTGACAGGCTTCACAAACATGCATATGTCCATCATATTTGAATCGAGGCAATCCACTGACAATGCCTCTTGTTTGCATGTTCTTTAATCTCTGTATATTGACATGTCCAATCCTCTTGTGCCACATGTCAATGTCCTGCACAATCCCATTGCTCTTTGAAAACATGGCTAAGCTCAATTCTGGTATGCCTGCATCCAATTTGAACAACCTTCCTTCCTTCTTGCCCTTGGCAATCAATCTACAGCCATGCTTAAAGTCTTCCACAAAACAGCCATTCTCATTGAATCTGACTTGTAGTCCCTGCTCAACCATTTGTCCTACTGATGCCAAACTCTTTGTGATGGATGGTACATATAACACTTCTGACATATTCTTCACATTTCCATCATGCATCCTCAAAGGCACACTGCCAACATGTGTTATAAGATGCTGAGTATCATCTCCTGTGACCACATAACCATTTGTATCCAATGGTTGCATCTTCTCAAACCACTCACCATGACATGTCATGTGGTTTGAGGCACCTGAATCCATATACCATGACTCATCTCCTGCATTCTGAGAATCCATTGTCCCCATAACATGCTTCATTGCAAAAAGATGATTCGAACTCCCATCATTGTTACTAGTAGATGCATAATTTCCATGTTGTGGTCTTCCATTCCTCATATCATTCTGCTTTTTGTAACAATCTTTTGCCATATGTCCAAGTTTGCCACAATAGTGACATTCAATCCCATTCAAATTTTGTTGAGGACCTTGCCATCGTCCTCTACCACGAGCACCTGTTCCAAATCTCCCCCTATGGGATTGAAATCCACGACCTCCACGTGATCCAAATGATGATTGTGAATTCTGAAAATTCTGATTTGATTGTGGTTGAGTAGACCTGTCATTCCAACCACGTCCGCCACGGCCTCGAGGGGTAAATCTCCCCCTGCCTCGAAAGCCTCTAGATGAGTAAAAAGCCTGATTCCTTGCATGTTCATCATTGCTTGACGAGGATGCACCACCTGTAACACTCATACCACCAAGGCCAAGCTTCAATTCTTCCACAATGAGCAATGACACAAGCTCATTAAAGTCTGGCATTCCTCCCAACCTTACTGAGATGGAAGTGTCAAAAGATTTGTACTCTTTGCCTAAACCACGCAATGTGAGAGCAACCAAATCATCATCATCCATCGGGGCATGGATTGATGACAAGGAATCAGCATAACCCTTGATTTCCTGAACATACTCATGTATACTCCTATTTCTTCGTGTTACACTGTGAATCTGTTGCTTTAGTTGTATCTTCCTTGCACCAGTGTCTGTCTCATACATTTGGCACAATATACCCCATGCTTCTTTCGGTGTATCTGCATCTTGGATGTGAATAAGCAGGGCATCTGTTACACATATGGAAAAATAATGCAACACTTTCGAAGACCGCTCTACCCATTGCTTGTGAGCCAGTAACTGAGCATTATTTGGTTGAGGAGGTAGGTATGGCTCCGGGTCTTCCTCCGAGACGAGACTCCATAAACCTTTGCCTTTCAAAAAACTCTTCATTCGAAACTTCCACACTTGAAAGTTAGTGCGGTCAAGCTTCTCTCCAACAATCTGTATCGGACCATCTCCCATTGTTGCAAAGATATAGTAGATGTACCCTTTCGATCACAATGTATGAAGTACCTGTAATGCTCCAAATCTCTCCAAATCACATCAAATGCTTGCAAATTGTGTGCATTAACATCCCACAATGATTCACCAACAATGTACACTCAATCAAAGTTGAAACCCAATGATACTCCTTCAAAAAAAAAATTTCTGGTTTTTTTCTCGCCAGAGAACCAGTCAAAGATCTTGCTCTAAATCCTTCAAATCTTGTCCAAATGCAATGATTAAACTTGCATTGGCTTCCCAACACATTGCTCCAACATATCCTAGAAGGGTTTGATCCAATTCTTCAAGGGGAATGAGAACCACCAATTTTTGTAGCTTCTGGTTTGCCTTTTTCTGCATCTGTCAGGTACCACCTCTCACTAAAAGTGCTCTATCTCCTTCAAATCTCATCCAAATTCAAAACTTTTTGATTCAAAAGTTTAGCAACTCATAGGACTCTACTTGTACCAGAGGAATTAGACCAATTTGATATAGACAAGGATTAATGCTTTAATTAAAACTGCTCTGTTTCTGGACAGACTTTCTGCAAACCTGCACACCTCTGATAAATCACTTCAATGAGCTCCAAATACATGAAATGAGCTGCAACCAAGCATCACAAGACCTTAGCAATGTCTTTGCTAAACTCCCCAAGCTTTAAAGCATTCACTTTGGTGACCAAATGAGGAAATTAGTTCACAATCTTTGCAAACTGTCCAAGTATCTACATCAGCATGCGCCGCCTGCTCCAGGAGCTCTAGGAGAGAGGGGAAATCACAATTGAAGTGACAAGCTTCTTAGCAATGACCTAAACTACCTTGCTCTTGAAGGGTTTAGCTAAATTTTGCCTTTAGCTCCTGCAATTGATCCTCCACTGGGGGGTATGTCCACTGTTTTTGTGAAAAACCAGAAACTTTTACATAAATCCACTTTCGCTTGATTTTGCTCAAATCTGTATGCATCAATCTGCTTCAAGATTCTGTATGTTGCTTGTGCCCACTTTGTTAATACATTTGCAAGCCCAAATACACGTGCCTTTGTGTGTACATTTGCCAGGAGTACATTCACTTCAAGCTTTCCATGAAAGCTTTAGAGAAAAAACCAGAAATTTGCACTTGCTTTATGCACTTCAATCTTCACTGAACTTGCTCTTTGGCACCTGCAATCCGCAGAGGGGGTCTTGCTACACTTACCAATGGTCCTTAGCTCTCAGATCTGATGCCGGTGTGTGCTCCACAGCTTTCTTTTGCTCCACAGCTTCAATGGCTTCCTTCACAGCTTTTTCTTCTTCTTCCCTCTTTTCTCACTCACTCACACAACACAGCTAATGAGCTCTTGGCTCTGATACCATGATAAAAAACAGAAGCAGGAGGGAACACACACAAGGGAAGCAAACCCTAATCCATAACCATCAATCATAAAGAAGGAGAGAAGCCATAGTCACCATCTCTCTCACACACACAAAGGAGAACACAACATAGTGTTATGTCCACACTACAAAGTAAACCTAATGTAATGTCCACACCACACATGACCAGCTGGACGCGGTCATAAACACACCACACGATATCTATCTACCATACTGTCACTCTGTCAGCACCCATGTGCTATCCTCCAGCTGTATACAAGCTTGACATTTCAACAGATACAGGCCTACATACATGAGCCTAGAGGCGTGAGTCTAAAGGTTGCGATATAGTGACATGTCTAAAATTGATTTCAGGTTTCTTTAGGATAGAAATGGTAATATAGTCAATTATAGTGCATCAAACCACACTTCCTTGAACCCACCTAGCCTTTGGTCCCAACAGACAACCAACACTCAATCCCTGTTAAGAAGGTAAGACTCCTTTGGATCCAAGACAAGATGATCTAATTAAATGTAGAAATGAGCGGAGGGAACAACAACACTTAGAAATAAGCAATGCCACGATCCCTTGAGCCCAAATTCACTAATTGGATCGATAAATAAAGATATAAACGTCATGGAAAGGGCATTAAACTACCCCATCCTTGGGTGAATTGTTGAGATATCGAGCTCATCTAGTGAGGCGGTGGACACTGATGACCCGCATGGGGGATAGGCCCCACACTTACACCACTGGCATGGTTGGTGAGATCATGGGTGATATGCGGCCAGTGGGATGACAGGATGTGTGTGACATCCATTCTAGAGACTGGCATAGTTATAGCACTAGCTCATTTAGTTGGGTTCACACTATAGAGAACCCTAGTATATATTTGGTTGAGTACCTTTCATATGGTGTGTACTCTTATCTTTGTATAGGGTTTTGTGAGTGTGTGTGTGCTTGCAAGAGCTCAAGCTCTCTTCTCCCCTGCATCTTTTCATGGTATCAGAGCCTGTTTCATGCTAAGGGGGGCTGAGCTGCAAGCAAGAGAAGCACAGGAAGCGGTACGAGGGTAAGAGCTTCAACTACTCTTTCCTATTTGTATTGGTGATGACTACACCCTTGTCGGGAGCTCTACGGAGGCACCGGAATGATCTCTGATTGAGGAGCTTTCTTCGCGAGAGTAAAGCTATAGGGCAACTATACTGTCTTATTGGACCTCATTTTTCAAGCCGAAAACACGTTTTAGGCGTGTTACGACCTTCGTTTTTCAGAAAGCACGCGATTTCGAGCACTACGGGTAAGTCATCGATTCTCTACAAAACTCTGTTTTAAGAACTGCAGGAAGACAGATAGGTTGTGCAGACACTGTGTGTGCTGCAAGGAGGTCAACAATTGCCATTCGGTGTATGTATGCACATTGAGGTCACTGGTTGTGACATTTGAGTGTACTACAGTACCACTGCAGAAAATACAGCAGTTTGTGCAGAACACAAACCAGAGTGTTGTTTCTGGTAAATTTGTGTGTCTGGCAAGATGTCAAATGATGGCATAAACTAGATTGTTGCAAAGAAGCTTGAATGCTTGGAGGTCCAGGTTGACAAATTTCATGATGGGAAAGGGTTATTGGGACTACATAGAAGGTGAGCATGAAGAGGCACCGGAGATACCAGAGATCAATCCGACTGCTACAAATGTGAAAGAGTTCAAGGATTGGAACCAAGGAGCCAGAAAAGTTATGTATTGGCTCTCTTTCTATCAGTATACAGGACACCCCATGATTGGGCACATTCATGATGCCAAGTCCCCCAAGGAGGCGTGGGACACCTTGGTAAAACTCTATGAAACGAATACCAAGGCACGAAAGATACAGTTGAAGAATGAACTTCATACTATGGAGAAAAAGAGTATGTCTGTGAATGACTATGCATTGAAGATCAAGGGTATTGTGGAATCCCTTGCATCTATTGGCGTTTCAATAGATGATGATGACAAGGTGGAAGTCTGTCTACGTGGTCTCGGGCCACAATACAAGGCATTCAAGACATCTATTCAGACTCGAGAAAACATTCCCAATTTCACAGATTTGGTGTCTATGTTGATTATAGAAGAGAAGAGCTTGGGTGAAGACCAACAGTCTTCACAAAACAAAAACAGTTCAGAGCAACAGGCCTTCTACACAAGTTTAGGAAGAGGACGAGGTAGAGGAGGCCGTGGACGTGGTCAAGGAGGTGGCCGAACAGGTAATCAGAACTATGGCCAGCACCAGCAACAACAACAGTCCCAGAATTCATAACAACAACAACACGCAGGTGGAAGAGGCCAATTCAGAGGCAGGGGGAGTCAAAGGGGTCATGGAAATTGGCAAAGGCAGTATAATGATACACGTGGCTTTTATTGTGGTAAGCCTAGACATGTGTAGGCAGATTGTTATAAGAAGTAAGCTGACATGCAAAATGGAAAATTGTAGCAAAACAACTATGCATCCTTGAGCAGAAACAATGAGGATATAGAAAGGTTGTTTGTCATGCAGCATGTGGTTAATGCCATGTCTGAAAATGTTGAAGCAGCACATAAAGATGATGTATGGTATGCTAATTCAGGTGCTTTGAACCACATGACAAGTCATGGGGAGTGGTTCAAGGAGATGAAAAACCTTGAAAGGCTAGGTTTTGTGGAAACAGGGATGACACTGCTCATCCAATTGCCCATGTTGGAGATGTGCCATTGTCTATGCAGGATGGCAAAGTGAAGTACCTTGCAGATGTACTTCATGTTCCGAACATAACAAAGAATCTGGTTTCAGTTGGCTAGATGATTGAGCAGGTTTGAAGGTTCGGTTTAACCCTGATGGTTGTTACGTTGAAGACTTTAAAGACAAGTGCAGGTTGGTTGCAAAAGGCAACAGAGTGGGCATAATGTTAACATTGAATGTAAACATGCCTGAAGTGAGTGCTACGATGTTTGCAAATGGTTCAGGAATTGTTGCAGACACAGACATTTGGCATAAAAGAATTGGACATGTGAATGTGCAGAGAATGAAGTCTATGCAGACTAAAGGAATTGTGACAGGGCTGCCAAAGTTTAAAGTTGAAGGTATGCAAAAAATATGTAAAGCATGCCAATTTGGAAAGCAAACAAAAAGCATGTATTTCCACGTAACAAAAATGTGAGCAGAAATGCACTAGATGTTGTGCATTCAGATGTATGGGGTCCTACGAAGACCATGTCTATGGGAGGCTGCAGGTACTATGCGACATTTATTGATGACCACACAAGGAAAGTGTGGGTATACTTCATGAAGGAGAAGGGTGAGGTGTTCACTCATTTTCAGAATTTCAGAGTTATGGTTGAAAAGCAAACAGGGAAATATGTAAAGTGCCTAAGGTCAGATGGAGGGGGAGAGTACTTCTCTAATGAGTTCTCTGAATTTTTGAAGAAGAATGGTATTCGGAGACAGTTTACATGCAAATACACTCCGCAACAAAATGGAGTTGCTGGGCGGAAAAACAGGCACATTGCTAAGATTGCACGAGCATTGATGGAAGAGAAGAATATGCCGCATAGCTATTGGGCTGAGGCTGTTTCTACAGCAGTTTACATCATGAACAGGACTCCAAATGCAACCATACATTATGTAACTCTAGAGGAGAGGTTTACTAGTAGAAAACCTGATTTGTCTCATCTGAAAGTCTTTGGATGCATTGCATATGTGCATGTGCCAGAATGAGCTGAGAACTAAGCTGGATCCAAAAGCTGAAAAATGTGTGTTTATTGGATATTCCCTTGAGCAAAAGGGATACAGGTGTTATAACCCTGCTACACGTGAGTTGAGGGTAAGCAGGGATGTTGTTTTTGATGAGATGAGTAGCTGGTATGCTGCTGAAAAAGAAGCTGTTGGGGCTGATGTGAGTGGAAATGTGGTTGAACAAATTGCAAGTCAGCAATCAGAGTCTTTGAGTGGACGAGGAGAGTCCTCATCTAGTGGTTCGGTTGATAGACCATGGAGTGGCAGGCTGCGTCATAATACCAGTCCTGCAAATGTGATTAGTACATCACATAAAGGCAAAGAGAAAGCCCCTTAGTATGCCTGACATTTCTGCAGGGCATTCTCATGTTGATGGAGAGTCTAGTGGCTTAGAGATGAGCCTTGATGAGGAGCTTGGGATACCAGCTATGAGAACACCTGGTGTAAAGAAGGCTATGGAAGCCATGAATGCAAAGCTGCGAAGATCTGGGAGAGTGAAGAATCCTGTGCAGAGGTCTACCTATGATGGTTATGTGGCACATCACTATGCATACATGGCAAAAGTTGTGCAGGTTGTAGAGCCCACATGCATTAATGAGGCTGTTGGAAATGTGTGTTGGGAGAAAGCTATGGATGAGGAGATGGATGCACTATATGGAAATGAGACTTGGGATTTAGTGCAATTGCCTGAAGGCAAGAAAGCCATTGGATGCAAGTGGGTGTACAAAGTAAAACATAACAGTGAGATGGAAGCATAAGCAGGTACAAGGCTAGATTGGTAGCCAAAGGATATGCACAGACATATGGCATTGATTATGAGGAAACTTTCAGCCCAGTTTGCCAAGATGGCAACAGTGAAAGTTGTGATAGCAGTGGCTACGTCAAAGAAATGGTCTTTACATAAGATGGATGTAAAGAATGCATTCTTGCATGGGGATTTGTAGGAAGAGGTGTATATGTTGCAGCCACCTGGTTATGAGGATGTGAGTCACCCCGAACATGTTTGCAGGTTGAAGAAAGCCTTGTATGGCTTAAAACAAGCACCAAGAGCATGGTCTGACAAGATTTTTGAATATCTTGTCACTATTGGCTTTCATGTAGCCAATGCAGATTTCTCGCTATATGTGAGACACAGTGATAGAGGGGTTGTGCTTGTTGTCATCTATGTAGATAACCTGATCATTACGGGGGACCATGATGCAGAGATCTTTGATGTAAAGATCTTGCTTAGACAGAAGTTTGAGATGAAGGATCTGGGGGAGCTCAGATATTTCTTGCGCATTGAGGTGATTAGGTCACCACATGGTATTGGATTACTGCAGAGACAGTATGGCTTGGACATGTTGTCCAAGTATGGTATGACAGGCTGTAAGCCTATCTCAGTGCCATTGGATCAAAATGGCAAGTTGAGTGCAGATTCAGGAGAGATTTTGGTGGAGGATCCTACTATGTATAGGCGCATAGTATGAAGCTTGATCTACATGACGATCACCAGGCCAGATTTGAGCTATGCTATTGGGTTGGTGAGTCAATTTATGCAGGTTCCTCGGAAGCCGGATTTGGATGCATTGAGACGCATACTGAGATATGTGAGGTCTACTTTGCATTGTGGACTATTTTATGAAACTGGGACAGAGATATGTGTACATGGGTACACAGATGCTGATTGGGCTGTTGGTAGTATCTTAGATAGGAGATCTACTAGTGGCTTCATGTTTTCCTTGGGGAGTGCTGCTGTAACTTGGAGCAGCAAGAAGCAGCCTACGATCTTTGTATAGGGTTTTGTGAGTGTGTGTGTGTGCTTGCAAGACCTCAAGCTCTCTTCTCCCCTGCATCTTTTCATGAATCTCCCATGAAGGAGCAAGACCCTCAAGGTTCGCTCCCTCATAGTGGTCAAACCGTGTCGCAACGTTTCAAACATCTGGTGTTAATCTTGAGCTGGGTTTATCCTAAGCTGATCATAGCCAAAGGCAGCCCAAAAAATGAATTTATAGAAATCGAGACATCTCTCTTTTGTTATCAGAGACAAGTTAACACCCAATAGCAAGCACATGCAATGCAAGTAGGAGTCCCATCTTTTATAGGAGCCCATTATAGAAGCTTCTTCACCAACGAAACCAAATTCCAACTCCTTTCTATTCATACAAGGAACATGGAACATGGGGAAGGGTAAAGAGCCAATAACTAAGACTACCTTAAACCCAATGAATCATCGAAGGGCATTCACATAACATGTCCTCAACTATAACGAGCTTGTAGTATCAAAGCCAAGCCAGTGTAGGACAAGTACCATTGGAAACCACACATGGGGTAAGAAATCTCAAACCCTAAAACAAAGAGTTTTGTGTAACCACTCCCTTACGTTCCATTTCCATGTAAATATGTAGAAGATATGCTTAGGATAATGTTTGAAATGGGAAGAGAGGGTTTGCCACAAACATAGCACCTAGAAGTTGGGTAAAATAAAGCCAATCCACATCTCAAGGTCATAAAGGATGATGATCAAATTTGATGGAATTAGAGATCCTATACTTATAGAAAAGTTTGATCTAATTTATAAGGCCATGCAAAGGATCACCAAGATTTGTTCATTCAAACTCTGCCTTGAAGGAAAACCAGGCCAGTGGTTCAGGTTTCTAAACCCACTTAAAAAAGGCCAGCTACTACTTGAGACAAACATTCATTGTGGGATTCTCACCCTCAGTGGAGCCAAGTGGAGCCCCATTACATAGATCTATAACCTCAAGTAAGAAGAGGGAGAGATAGTGCGGGACTATTGCTAGAACCAAGCATCTCCACATGAGATGTAGTTATACGAGAGACTAGATGACAAAAGTGTTGGAAGTTTTTACTGATGATCTATGCACACATTCCAAGTGGAAAGACCACCTGGCTTGCTTGAGAAAAGTATTTCAAGTTTTTTAAAGTTGTTTTCTATCGCATGTGAGACTAGAGCCTGCCATACCCACCATAACACAAACTCACCCAAAATGTAAAGAAAATACATGAGATTTTGCGAGAGACTAGAGTTTTCCATATTCACCACAAAATGTAAAGGTAATGCAAAATACACGAGATTTTGCAAGAGACTAGAAACTAGAGTTTGCCATTTTCACCAATGCAAAGGTAATGCACACGTGCAATTCTTGGGCTCAATTTTAAATACTTAGAAGCTTCAGATACCTATGAATTAGACCCCAAATTGAGAGAACTCTACCATATAAACTAAGTGTTAATGTAAACACCAAAGTGATGCCAAGTCCACAATGGTAAACCAAACTTTGACCTCAGTCCCATAGTTATATCCACCACTAATTTTAGCTAAATGATGCTTTCAATCATACATTCTAATTATTTCCAAGCTCCACAACATTCTTGTAACTCTAATGCATCCACTTGCTTGCATATAATAAGCATACACACATCACTCCACATACATCATCCACACTCAAGTGATAGTCTCATGTAGCCTCCACTACACCTATAAAGTTGAGCTTCCAAAAACTACCAAAGACTTATCTTTTCCTTCAGTTTTAAGGAAATCCAAGTAGCCCTCTAATGGGATAATGTTGAGATATAGAACTCAACTAGTGCTGCGGACATTGACGACCTGCGTTGGTGATAGCTTCCACACTTATGCCACTAGCATGGTTGGTGAGATTATGGGTGATATGTCACCAGTGGTTTACAGGTTGTGTGGTATAGCCATTTTGGTGTACTAAAGTTATGGCATAGTTATAGTGCTAGCTCATGTAGTCAGGTTCACACTATAGACAACCTTTATATGTTATAGTAGGAGAGTACTTTCCCTTATACTATGTACTCTCATCTCTTTAGTTTCTATTTGTAGAGAAGAGAAGAGAATAGAAGAAAATTTAGTCATCCATATCTCTTGTGTGCTTGTCTTCTCGTGTGTGTGTGTGTGTGTCTGTGCGTGCGCACGCGTGCGTGCGTGTGTGTGTGTGTGTGTGCGTGCACGCGTGTGTGTGTGTGTGTGTGTGTGTGTGTGTTTGCTTGAAAGGAGCACAAGGTCACCCTAATCAATCACTTACATTAATTATTAGTCCATCCAGCAAAAGAAATGGTCCATGGATATGATGGTACGTAATTAGACACTTGATGTTTCAAAGTTTGCTCTACATGATCTTTGACTTTGTCTAAATATTCAATTCGCATTGCATCCATTTGATGTAAAGACCATCCCTTACCTGCAAAGCTATAGCAATGACTACTCTCAAGGTTGCCATCCTAGCAACCAGGCTAAAAGTCTACTCATAGTCAATCCCATAGGTCTATGCATATCACTTGGCTACAAATCTTACTTTGTACCTTCTCACAAGCCCCTCTATTTTTTTTAATTTTTATTTTTGTAGACCCACTTGCATCCAATTTCCTTCTTCTTCTCCTTAATGTAGCCATCTCCTTATCCATGGCATCTTCTCCATGCTTATGTCTAAGTGCCTCCATAAAACATGTGGGCTCTATTTCTTGTATTTCTTTGACTAAGAATTGGATTTCCATCTCACGATAGTTGTCTGAGTCAAAATGCTTTTTAGTAAAATACTTGAAGTGCTTTACAAAGGCAGTGTCATTGCCATAAAGATGAACTAGGAAGTTAAATCTTGCCCATTTATTCCTTAAACATCAAAATGAACAACTTGTGGTCTAACATGTGTGTTCGTGTATTCAATTTGTGAGCTAGCACATCCCTATTCCTCTCAGTAGTCCTAAGCACATCAATCTTTTACACAAAGGTCTGGAATAGCTCAATACATCTGTGTCACTATAATTGGTTCTAGCAATGAACTCGTCAAATGTGTGGCATGCATCCATATAGTGGGTGGTGGCTCGAAAGGATGTGAAGGTGTGAGGGGTATGAAGCTCGGACGAGGGCTCTTAACTAGGTGAGTGAAATGAGAGATTATAACTCTATGCTCACACCAAGCATATAGAGATTCATTATCGCTATTTCAGATAAAGGTTACATGTAGGGGAGACCAGCTTGATCTATTGTCCTACACATGATAACATTACAGATTTATTTACAAAGGTGTTGCCTTGAGAAAAGTTTGGAGGTTTCCACAAAGCTTTAGGCATATGTCCATTTGGAGTGAGTACTATGTAGTTGATGCTCAAGGGGGAGTCAAACATGTGTACCAACTTACTGCTACAGGAAGAACCCTAATGTTTAGCAGAAATACACAAAAAACAATAAGAACACAAAGTAGGAAGCAATAGAGATCTCAAAAGTGTTGATACTAGAATGAAGTAATAAGATATGTACATCCACAAGTACTAACCCAAAATGTAAAAGTATAGGTGTCCGAACACATCAAATGTCCCATTCACAGAGTCACTACCACATATGTATAATAAATCCCTCATGTAGTGATAGTGTGAACATGTACAAGGTAGATAGTGAAAAAAAAGGAGCCATTAAGAGCACTTAGGTTATACACACTTTAGACGATGCTAATAGCCTCCATTCTTCTCATGGTATCAGAGTGTCGGTTTGTGTAAAGAGCTCAAACGCAAGCAAGGAAGTGGTACATGGGTAATGATAATTCGATCTCTGTCCCTCTTTGATTTTAGAGTAACACCTTTGTGTAGCTTTGAGAGCTACAGGTAGACATGGAAGTCACAATCTCCGATTAAGGCATCCTCCTGGGTGAAGGAAGAAGACCCTAGTGTGTGTAGGTAACTTTGTTAAGTGAAACTTTTGCACGTTTTGGCACGATTCAAGTGCATTTCGGGCCCCATTTGGACATTGCAAAGTTTTTGCAGGCATTATGGAAAAGTGTTGTTTCGGGACAATTTTTGCTTGGATTGTGGTTTTTGTAGAGCAATAGTGTGGAGATAGTTTATACACATGTTCTAAGTGTTTTAGGTGCTGGTGGATGTATGTACATGTATTCTAGTTACTTGTCGTGCTTGTTTCTATTTGAGGTAGATGTGGAACAGAGGGTATTATGATTTGAAAATCCTAACACTTAAATCGGAAGAGCTATACCGGGAAAAGAAAAAAAGCAAAAAGAACCACAAGACAGTTAAGGATGGCAAGAGAAGCCATCAGCGCAAGACAAGACCATTCTTGCACTTAAACAACAAAATGAGGGAAAAAGGCACAATATCACAATGCAAGTGGATGAACTTAAAGAAATGGGTGATGAGACCAAGAATCCACATGGTGAGAGTAAGTGCTAGACCATGCCAAAATCCGAAGGAAGTAGTGCTGACTCCATACAAAGATGTATTTGCATAGAGCTACACAGACATGAAGGGAATTGACGCAAGCTTCTACCAGCATAAGATTAATCTAAAGGAAGATACAATTCCCATCAGGTAAGGCAAATACATAATGAACTCAAACTATACAAGGTAGGCCGAGGAGAAAATAGACAAGTTGTTGAAGGTTAGATTCATATATCTTGTGGACAAACCAGAATTGCTATCACCAATCGTCATTGTCCGAAAGAAGACTAGAAAGCTAAGAGTCTACATAGATTACAAGAAGGTTAATGATGCAAGGACAATTGCTAACCCATTCCCTATCCCTTTCATTGATTTCTTGTTTGTTGGTGGATGCATGGCAGAACATGAAATATACTCATTTTTGTATGGATTCAGTGCTGGGTATAATAAGGTCCGGATGGCCACATAAGAAAAAGAAAAAACATCCTTTGTGACAAAATGGGGAGCATTTGCTTTCAATGTGATGACATGTGGGCTAAAAAATGCACCACCAACTTTCCAAATATGGTCTAGGAAATCTTCTATGAGTACCTTACCACCTTCTTGAGAGTCTTCATCATGGATGATTTTAGTGTGTTTATGAAAAATGCGGATCACCTACATCACCTTTCACTATGCCTTGAAAAAATGCAAAGACCAGGCTCAACCTGAACCCAACGAAATGTGTTTTTTTGCACTTACAAGTGGATCCCTGCTAGGACCCATAGTGTTAGGGAAATGGATCCAACCAAGCTCAAAGTCATTATAAAGCTGTAAAAGCACCAAGAAAATTCAAGAACTTAGCTAGATTCCTAATGGCACAACAAATTCATGAGGTTTCTAGCTAATATAGCTACACGTCAGGAAGCATTCAGGAATTTGAAGAAAATGTTGGCTTCCATACCCAACAACCCAAATATGATCTCATCTTCCATATCTTGTTGCAGATGCCTCAGATGTGGCCATAAGAAGTGCCTTGATATAGGAAGCACAAGAACGTTGGTTTCGACCAATGTATTATGCAAGCAAAAGGTATGCAAGAAGAAGATGCTATCCAAATTAGAGAGGAACTATTCCACCGCAAAAAAGGAATCATTATGAATTATCTATTTCATCAAAAAGTTTAGTCACTATATGTGGTATATTTTTTAGTGCCATGTGGACTACAAGGCACCTCTATATCTGGTGAACAAGCCCATCTTATTACAAGAAAGTTAGCATGATGGATGTTGCTGCTCTTCACCCCATCAAGCACAACCCCACAGATAATCAACATGCACAATACTAGCTAAATTTTTTTGGCTAGGATGGAATTTAGAGAAGCTCCAATAGGGATTAAAGATGATTTTTTTTAAATGCACAACTGTTTGAAGTGGATAGTGAAAAACTTAACTAGTACGAAGAAATGCTACATTTCCTGTCTAGCATATCTTTTTTGGAATATATGTCAAGAGACCAGAGAAAGAAGTCGACCTTAGAAGTTTCATGTTTGTGGCTAAGTAACTCTACAAGATGGGCATTGATTAAATACTTAGGAGTGTCCCAAAGCATGACCAGCAATGCTATAGCAGAAGCACACCAATAACACACAAACATACATACATAGATATGTGTGCACACATACACATGTATATGTATGTGTGTGTGTAATACATACATACATGTGTGTGTATGTATATGTGTGTGTGTACATATGTATGTATGTATGTCAACCATCCTATGTAGTACTTCTCTCTCTATATATATCTCTGTTTGATACACAATAACTTTTAAAAATTGCCACATAAGATGGTTGAGAATAGTCCATCTTATGTGGAACTTTTTTGAAACGTGAGAGAGAGATTATTCACAAGGTCCTTTCCTTTAACCTCAGATAGGTTGCTCCTTCTACAAGCATGGGCTCACCACCCCACTACATATAACCTTCCTTCCGTGTACACATATTATTACATCATCATTTTTTAGATTCTTAAATCTATCTTACATGGAGGTGCATCCAAAAGGGCTGGTGGGGACTCATGCTGTGGAAAGCTTGTGTAGAGTTAGAGTAGACGCAAAGAGAAAAACAAGACAAATGCCCATTAGAGCCATCACACATAACTACAATCTCAAGCAAGAGGAGGGTGGAGTTGGTTATGCATAAGCACTTTGAGAGAATCACAAGGAGGGTGGTGCATAGAGTAAATCTCTGCAGAGCTAGTGCGGGTGCGGAGGTTTTGAGGAGGCATTGGAAAGAGACTATGGAGCTTTTGATACTAGGAAAGGAGTTTATTTTATAAGGCAAGCTAAGGAGTTTATTTTCTAAGACATGCTTCTACATACGTTAAGTACCTTGGAATTGGAAAGTTTCCAAGTTTTAATGGACATGATAATAGAGGAAAATTTTGTATGATGTTCGGATTGAATTCATGCTCTCATTCTGTAGCAATTCTATCAAGTGTATTTTTGGGTATATATGTTTATGTTGCTTGTGTTAACGAATGAGAGAGAGAGAGAGAGAGAGAGAGAGGTATTAACCTCGGTAGAATGCAACACGAGGGCATATACGACCAACGGTGCGACTTGAACGAGAGAGAGAGAGAGAGAGAGAGAGAGAGAGTGTGTGCGTGTGTGTACATGTACATTTGTATATATGTATATATGCATGCATGCATGTATGTATGTATGTATGTTGAGAGGGAAGAAACTCTTAAAAGACGCTCCACTTCTGAAAACTGCTCACCAAAAAATGTTTGCTAAAAGAACTTGTTCAATGTTTGCAATCCATATCTCCTCGAGTTTCTCTGGACACGCTTTACATGTCTTGCTCTAGGATGCATTTCTTGAGGGCTGGTCTTTATAAGCCTTTCTATCTCCTTAGAAATGACGCCATCACCTTTATTTGTGTGTGTGCATTCACATTTCCAAGTGGCTAGGCAAAAGGAGTCTATAGACCTCATAGTCCATCCATACTTCATCTAAAAATTGACCCCACCATTAAACATCTTGATGTCAAGCATATTGTCTCTCTCTATTCATTTTCCAAAATTTACACTCCTATTCTTATTTACCACATCCCTATGCTCCTTCAAAACTCCAAAGAATTAGCTTTGCAGCTAATTTATTTAGCTTTGGCACAAATCTCAAGAATCTCTAAGCCATGTATAGATAGCCATTCTTGTATAGACGACAAGTTTTTTACTTATAGGTAAACCTGTTCATCATCTTCCATGGAAAATGGAGGTGTAGACCCTTTTTAACTAAATTAGTTAGTTCTGGCATAGATGCTTAACAGGTTAGCTTCTGCCTCCTGTTCTATATCCCCCTGATAGCACCCATGCCACTCTACCAATAGGTAAATCTACCCTAGTGACATCTATAATTCAGTACCCTCTCGAGCATTTTTTGTTTTGAAAAAGCAGGTTAGCTCCTCTCTAACCACCCTCAATAGCACCCTAACACTCTACTAGCCGGTAGTTGTCCTAAGATCTGACAATAATGTTATATCCCTTAATCTGAAATCCTTCCTTTGAGTGGGCAAAAACCTTACTTGAAGTCAAAGCTAGGAACAATGATCCAGAGAAACTCGAGGAGATATGGATTGCAAACATTGAACAAGTTCTTTTAGCAAACATTTTTTGGTGAGCAGTTTTCAGAAGTGGAGCGTCTTTTAAGAGTTTCTTCCCTCTCAACATACATACATACATACATGCATGCATGCATATATACATATATACAAATGTACATGCACACACACGCACACTCTCTCTCTCTCTCTCTCTCTCTCGTATTATTATTTACACTCCTATTCTTATTTACTACATCCCTATGATCCTTCAAAACTCCAAAGAATTAGCTTTGCAGCTAATTTATTTAGCTTTGGCACAAATCTCAAGAATCTCTAAGCCATGTATAGATAGCCATTCTTGTATAGACGACAAGTTTTTTACTTATAGGTAAACCTGTTCATCATCTTCCATGGACAATGGAGGTGTAGACCCTTTTTAACTAAATTAGTTAGTTCTGGCATAGATGCTTAACAGGTTAGCTTCTGCCTCCTGTTCTATATCCCCCTGATAGCACCCATGCCACTCTACCAAGAGGTAAATCTACCCTAGTGACATCTATAATTCTGTACCCTCCCGAGCATTTTTTGTTTTGAAAAAGCAGGTTAGCTCCTCTCTAACCACCCTCAATAGCACCCTAACACTCTACTAGCCGGTAGTTGTCCTAAGATCTGACAATAATGTTATATCCCTTAATCTGAAATCCTTCCTTTGAGTGGGCAAAAACCTTACTTGAAGTCAAAGCTAGGAACAATGAATGTGCAGTGGAAAGAGAACCAGGAGTGGCTGCAAAAGAGAACTGTAGGAAAAAACAGTCTGAGAAGAGCTTAGAGTAAAAACCTTCTCCATCCGCCCAAGAAAAAATGCTGAAAGATGCAAATCTAAATCATGGTGAGCCTGAAACCAGTCTGCTTATTTTAATAAAGGAAACCATCGTCTTCTTTGGAGCCATTGTACCCCTTGAAGTGGCCTAGAAAGTTCTTGTTCAGTTTGAAAGTAGACGACTCAAGGATTCTATCAAATGCTTCAAATTGTGCCTAGTTGCTGCATCTCCAGTGATGCCACTCACGTCTCCACTGATGCTCTGCAAGCCCACAATGCATACTTGACTGTTACAGAACTTCTAGCGCACATACAGGTGCGCCCACAAGATTGGTATCACAGTTACCTCAATATTTTTCAGCGTCTTGGTGAGTGTCGAAACGGACTGTCGAAGTAGCTCTCTGTTCTCAGGAGTCAAGACAGATTCGTTCAACGTCTTCAAATCCACACTTGCCTCGTTGAGGACCTTTGTAAGAAGCTCAAGCTCTTTTAAGAGGCCACCATTCTGTACATCTTTGAGGAGGGGCTCAAGGTCTCCTACCAAACTCGTGACCTGGAAAGCAACTAGAGATCAATAAGCCAAAACTAACAGTGAATCCCATCAAATCTGCTACTTTTTAGGATCTTTACAGAGCAGCTCATGCCCAATGAAAGGGGAGCCTTTTCCTCATGGAACTCTGCCTGACGGGCAGAAAAGATGTCTGTAAAGACCCTTAGGAAGGAATAATGTAGCAATCTGGTGCCAATAAAATGCATACCTTGCTAAGGAGAGGCTTAGCATCTTCCACAGATTTGCCTACCCGATCCGCTAGGCTGTAGATTTGACTGACACCTATCTCATCCACTTCTCTTGCAAGCCTCGTGAATATACCCACGAGTTCATCAAGGTTCACACCTTGTTCTCCTTTGATTTTCTGTCTGTCACACACAATGACCCCTTCTTCTGAGCAGTAGGGATCGAGGGGGCCTACAGTGGGATGTGGCAACTGATTTGCTGGTGTGATGTCTATGAGTGTATCCATTAGAAGCCCAGATTGATTGACCTCCACCAATGAATTTCGTGGAATCACGACATTGACATCAAATACCTGTACAGAAGCGATGGAACAATCAAGAAAATTAAAAACCGACATCAGTATGAGTACATGCTATGTCCCCCAGAAGACATAACTAAGCTGGCGATTAGGCTAATGCTTAAGAACTTCACAGCTCTTAAGAGTTTCTAGTTAATGAGTTATCATAGTTGCATTTTATACATTTTCAAAAACACTTCATTTTACAAAACTCTTTTTTTTGTAACTTTAATGTCCCCTCCCCCCAAAAATTAAAAAAATTTGTGGTGCCCGGTTTGTTGTAGCCCTCTCCTGTTCTCTGCAGCTGCCTTGCATTATTTTGCAGCATACTCGTTTTCACAGATTGAGACTTTTCACTCCCTGTTAAGTCTATAAATCTTAGATTCTCCATAATGAAAAATGACTTAGAAATGAATGAAACCATGATAAATAGAGAAGGTTTGGTGCATCATGTATGTGGGACAAAAAAGGTCTGAAATTTTGCTACACCAGGATTCTAACAACATCCCCCACCCCCCCTTTCCCCATTTACGAAACTTTTACGAAATGTTTGTCAGTGTCAGATTGTGAATTTGAAAACACCGGTTCGAATCCCATTACTCACCAAAGACACGTCATCCCAAGCCTTTCATTTAGGTTTGAAACTAAAAAATCACTTTAGAAACCCATTTTTCTTAACGCCTTTGAAAAAGGGTGGCAACCATGGGCCACTCTTACCCAAGAACCGAAATAAGTCCATTGCTAAGCTCAAGATTTATGACAATGTGATGTCAACACTTGGTTGAGGAGCTACCCTAGGTGTTGATCTAGCCTCATGCACAAGGGTGCTCCACCAGGGGAGCTATGGCTGGTTAATTGATCTTGCCGGCTCCTCTAATGAGGTCTAGTGAACTACTACATGATTCAACTTTGTAGGCAAAGCTGGTTGTGAGATCCTTGTTCCACGGTTAGGCTATGGACTAATAACCCTAATCCCTAGTGTGCCTGTTTCAATACAACATAATGAATCCTGAAGTGTTCTTAACTTTTATTTCAGCTGCAGATGGCCAGACTCCCCTCACCCCCCAACCCCCTTTTTTCCTCCCCCTTAGGTTTACTGATATGAAAATGGAAATATAAAGGCTGAATGTTCACTCTTTATGTGACACACCTCTTTAAGGTAACCAGACATGCTTGGGACAGCAGCACACAGGGAATGGGCAGGCAGGCCGTACAGGTGTGCATAGGCAGCCAGGCAGGCCTTGGGCAGGTTGTAAAGCACAGTCAGGAAGGCCGACAAGCCCCCCCACACCTATAAATAGGGCATTTGGGCTCTTAATTCAGCATCTCATAATTCTGGAGATCAATCATATGAGACACAAGTCCTCAGGTGAAAATGGGGAAGCTCAAATGCAGATAGCATTTCTGCGAAGAGGAAAGTCTACAACAGAGCTTGGGTTGTGATCTAGGGAAATTATTCTTGATTATCTTTTTAGTTTTGTACATTGTACATGATACAGATTAGCATTAAGATTATTAGCATGTGAATTGTGTTTGCTTATCTACTCTGCACGTCTCTCTGTTAGCACTTGCACAGCTCTAGAAGTACTACACTTTACCGTTGTACTTGTCCTCAATTCACTTGGCACATGCATCTGTGAACTGATGCATGTGGCAAGAGGTGGGGCTCACAGTAACTTACCATGCCACTTCAGTAACTTGCAAGTCTTGCCACCAAAGTACATTCGGTTTGTGGCAACACTAGAGACGGTGCAAGGCCCACTTCTAACTCCTCTCACCTTTAAGGAATTCAGTATACTATTCTTAGTAGCCGGGCTACCCAACACTAACACAAACAGCAAGAGTAAAGGCAAGGATAAAGACTCATCTATTAAAGGGCTGTATGCCAAGGTTAAAAGTGCCTAGGAAAGGCCTTTCCTAGAAGGTACTCGATCATACCACCAAATTGCTAGAAGATTTGGCTCCAACGGTGCTGACGGTCACTCCATTGTGCACTTGGCATTGTCTGAATCCAGTGTAATGTATGATGGTCACTGCGAACCTCAAATTCGTAGCCACAAAGGAAATGCTTCCAATGTTTCAAAGCCTGAATAACTGCTAGGAGTTCCCGATTGTAGACCGAGTAATTCTTTTCTGTGAGCAATAACTTACGAGACATGTAAGCTACTGGATGACCATTCTGTTGTAACACACCTCCAATTGCGATGTTACTCGCATCGGTGATTACTTGGAACGGCTTGTCCCATGAGGCAAGCGCTAGACAAGGCACTTCTGACAAAGCCACCTTGAGATTCTTGAATGCCTCCAACGCTTGTGAAGACATTCGGATCCGTTGCCTTCTAGTCTTGACACCCTTTAGCAGATCAGTGAGATCCGCCGAAAGGTCAGAGAATCTGTCGATGTGGGTGGAGTATGCCTGGCATATACCCACAAAGGATCTAATGTCATATGTGGTTTGTGCTATTTCCCAATTGACAATCTCGGCCACCTTGGCCAGATCAAGTCGGATGCCCTCAACACTGATTATATATCCAAGGTAGTGAACCTCGAACAAATAAAATTCCGACTTCTTCTCATTAACGTAGAGCTCGTTGCTTTCCAGCAACTTCAAGACTTTCTCCACATCAATGTCATGCTGCTCAATCATAGCTGAAAATACCAATATGTCATCCACAAATATGAAAACACATTGTCCAATCAAGTCCCTGAAAAATATGCATCATCATGCGGTTGAATGTGGCTGGGACGTTCGTCAAGCCAAAAGGCATAACCACAAATTCATAGTGAGCCCATTCCGTACGGAAGGCTGTCTTGGGGATGTCCCCCTCAACAATCCTCACTTGGTGGTAACTTGGCTCCATTCAACCTCTCAAGAATATAATCTATTCGAGGCATCAGGAACTTACTCTCAATAGTCAGCTTATTGAGTGCTTCATGTTGCAATAATAAAATGTCCGACTATTTACTTTTCATTTTTTAAAAATGTTTTAGCAGGACAATTAATATGGTTATATGTAAATGCCTTGAATATGTTCATTCCATTCATCTACTTTTTCAAAAAAAAAGTGGATAGACATGCATCTACTTTTCTAAATTTAGGGAAAAGCCATGCATGTACTTTTCTAAATTTAGGAAAAAGCCAAGCATCTTCTTTTCTAAATTTAGTGGATAACCATGCAAAGTAGCTTTTTGCTTTTTGCTTTGTGTATCTATAAATTTGACCCCTGCCTCTTACTCATTGTATTTCTCTCCCTCTCTATTGTTCTTTTCATTACAACCCTCACGACCATCAACTACACACAATTGAGAAGGACCATCTTTCTTCCTGACGAACAGAATCGATGCTGCAAATGGTGTAATATGCGGAAGCTTCGGAGAAGGATCGGTACTTCAAAACTCAGAAATCAGCACTCTTTTCGCGACGGAAATTAACGCACAAACTGAAAGGAGATGTGCAGAAAAATAGAGAGAGAAGGGGGAGATGGAGAGGACACAGTATTGGGTCCCAATTACCCTCTGTAGGGCCCCCACCACGGATGGTGTATTTGCTTTATTAGAATGATGTAAATCTGAAAACAAATACAGAAAACTTGACCTTTTCTTGGCTGGAAAATCCTGCCCTTGACCTTCAGAAGTCCACCCCTTTGCTTGGCAATCTCCTTGGCTTGACTGGCCCTTGATTGGCTTGAGCACTTGGTGAAAACTGAGATGAATGATGGGATTTAGGCCTACCCTATTTATACTCCTCCTCAGGAGCAGTCGGCCAGCTGAAAAACAGCTTATTGTCCCACGACTGGTGAAATTCAGCAATAAATGCTGAATTAAATCCCAAAAAATACTACCTTTTTTCCCTAACAGGCTGAAAGTGATGCGCCTGCTTCTGATTGGCTGGACACCACTTTTGTCCACAATCCCAAGGCTGGGCAGCCTGTATGGGCTCCCCCATACATGCCCTACAGCCATCTAAAGGCTGTAATCCCCTGGAGATTGCCTGATCTGTGCCCTAGGGCTATCCTACAGCCCCTCCATGGCTGGTGGGTTCAGCCTGGGCCTTCCTGGCCCTCATGGGGGTGGTTCTACACCATTCCCGTGCCCACACTCAGATCCGGGGTAGCCCTATGGGCTGGCCCCTTGTCCTAAACCTAATCTACTCAGTGATCTGGCATCCGGTACCAAACCAGATACACAGAACCACTGACATCATTCTAGAGGGAGACTCATAGCGCGGACTGGCACCGTTTCATGTGCAGGACAGTGCACACCTGACCTTGAACTCATGTGCAGGACAATGCACACCTGACCTCGGACGACTGAGATGGATCCCTGGCTGACTCGTCCCGGACTAGGCTCACATGGGACCAGTTCACCATCCCAGGTCCTGCACCTTCTGTACAGAAATGTCTACGTGGCATCCAAGTGCGGGATGCACGTGACATCCCCTTCTGCTTAACTTGACGGAAGCTGCATAGCCTCCAAATAATCCGTCAATAATGCCGGATAGTCTTCGAAAAATTCTTTGTCGAGCCATACCGCTTCATGAGTTCCTCGGTCTTGAAACTTCGTGAGGAACTGTCGTAGTCTTCGGCCTGAGCCTTGCTTGAAACGGTGCAGAAGGATTTGTTCTGGAACCATTACTTCTGCTTCATCAATAATGTCTGGTTTCGCTTCGTCTTTGACCTCTGAAGGGGGTGGACCTGCATATGGCTTTAACCAACTGACATGAAATACATCGTGCATAGTCCAACTCGGAGGTAGCTTTAACTGCATAGACACCTCATTAATCTTTTTCCGGATGGGAAATGGTCCGAAGCTCCTGAAAGACAACTTTGGGCATCGCTTGCCCACCTGCTTCAATCTTTGCTTCATAATCGAAGATACACCCAATCCCCTTCCGAAAACTTCATGTCCCTTCGGTCTTTATTGGCCTGTCGAGTGTAGGCCTCTTGCGCTTTAGCCAATCTGTTTTTAACGGACTCTAGGATCTCCTGGTAAGACTCCGTCACTCTGTTCGCTTCAGGTATTGAAGACGAAGTCCTGGTTAACAACGACTGGAAAGGCCTTCCAAACGCTGCCTCATATGGAGTCCTGCCAATAGCTGAAGAAAAAGAGTCATTCAAAACAGCTTGAACTAAAGGCAAAAACGATTCCCACTTACCTTGCTGATCGTGGACATAACACTTCAGCACATCAAAGGCCAACTGGTTGTATATCTCTGTCTGGCCATCTGTCTGTGGGTGGAATGCACTGGAAAAATTCAACTTAGTACCAAAATTATCAAACAATGCCCTCCAAAAATGACTGGTAAACTTGGCATCTCGATCTGACACTATGGTCCTAGGAATCCCGCCAATCGGGTACCAATGCCGAATGAATAGCTGGGCAACATCCTCGGTGGTCACATTGGCCCTGCAAGGAATAAGCATAACAAATTTGCTGAACCTATCAACAATAGTTAAACACTGCGTATTACGCTTACTCGGACTGGGAGGCAGATTTGTGACAAAGTCCATCGAAATGTCCTGGAAAGGACCCTCAGGAATTGGCAAAGGCTGTAACAACCCTATCTTCTTTCCACGAGGAGCTTTCACCTTTTGACAAATGTCACAGCGTTGTACATATGTAAACACATCACGCCTCATCTTTGGCCAATAGTATTGCCGTTCTAATTTCTCCAGAGTCGAATTCATGCCCCTATGACCACCTGTAATGGCGTCATGGGCATCATGGAGAAGAGCTGCCCGGAATGACTTCATGACACATAGTCGGCCTTTGTAGAAAAGCCAACCATCGCGTATCAGAAAATGGCATGGTCCTGTGGCATCCAATGCCTGTTCCCACTGTGTACCGAATTCCTCGGAATCCGCGTACGTGTGCTTCATGTCTTCTAGTCCTGTACCAACAAGGTCAAGTCTAGTGGTCTGAATCGCAGATACTTGTCCCTTCCTGCTCAAAGCATCGGCCACTGGATTGGCCTTTCCTGGAAGGTACTCAATCATGCCACCGAACTGCTGGAATATCTGACTCCAGCGGTGTTGTCGATCACTCCACTGTGCACTTGGCATCGTCTGAATCCCGCGCAATGCCTGATGGTCAGTGCGAACCTCGAAGTCACGGCCATACAGGAAATGTTTCCAATGTTTCAAGGCCTGTATAACTGCTAGGAGTTCACGATCATAGACTGAGTAGTTCTTTTCGGCGGGCAGTAACTTACGAGACATGTAAGCTACCGGATGACCATTCTGTTGCAATACACCTCCAATTGCGATGTTACTTGCATCGGTGATCACTTGAAATGGTTCGTCCCACGAGGCAAGGGCTAAACAAGGCGCTTCTGACAAAGCCACCTTGAGGTTCTGGAATGCCTCCAACGCTCGTGGAGTCATTCGAATCTTTTGCCTTCTTGTTTTCACTCCCTTTAGGAGATTGATGAGATCTGCCGAGAGATCAGAAAACTTGTCAATGTGGGTGGAATATGCCTGGCATATACCCACAAATGATCTAATGTCATAAGCTGTCTGAGGTACTTCCCAGTTAGCAATCTCGGCCACTTTAGCCGGATCAAGTCGAATGCCTTCGGCACTAATTATATATCCCAAGTAATGTACCTGGAACAGATAAAATTCTGACTTCTTTTCATTGACATAGAGCTCGTTGCTTTCTAGCAACTTAAGGACTTTCTCCACATCAATGTCATGCTGCTCAACTGTAGCTGAAAATATGAGTATGTCATCCAGAAATATGAACACACTCTCTCCAATCAACTCCCGGAAAATACGCATCATCATGCGGTTAAATGTAGCGGGGGCGTTCGTTAATCCAAATGGCATGACCACAAATTCATAGTGGGCCCGTTCTGTACGGAAGGCTGTCTTGGGGATGTCCCCCTCAACAATCCGTACCTGGTGGTACCCACTCTTTAAATCCAGTTTTGAGAACACCTTTGCTCCATTCAGCCTCTCGAAAATATAGTCAATTCGAGGCATTGGGAATCTGCTCTTGATAGTCAGCTTGTTGAGTGCACGATAATCGACACACAACCGGGAAGACCCATCTTTCTTCTTGACAAACAAGATCGGTGCTGCAAATGGTGACACGCTGGGGCGGATGAAGCCAGCTTGCAACAATTCTTGGAGTTGGCGGTCCAACTCCGATTCCATTGCCTTAGAAAGGCGATACGGAAACTTGCTCGGGGGTTCCGAGCCTGGGAGGAGGTCAATCCTGTGATCCTCCGGTCTGGACGGGGGGAGCTGGGGAGGGAGACTGTCCCGAAGAAAAATCTTCTGGAACTTTTCATGGAGAACCGAGTACTTCTCGGAAGCACTGGCCATCGTCTGGGCTGTCTGGATGTAAATCATCGCACACTGTGCGCCTTTCCTGTCTGCTCGCTTGGCCTGCAAGTGGCTTATGAGCAGAAAGTTTGGAATACCTGGCTCACACTTAATGGTCACCGGGGTGTTTGACACATTCCGATTGATCTAGAACGTGTGCTTGTCCCACTTGACATCAGGAAGAAACTTGTGAAACCACTGGATACCCAAAATTATGTCTGCTCCTACAAGAGGGGCAACCATAAAGTCACGCACAAACTCTATGCCCTAAATCACTAACTTAGCACCTAGAGCTTCATACTTGACGCTCGTTGTCATACCTGTGCTAAAACCCTCAACCTGTTTGTCCACCGGGGTCAGCTCGAAACGGGCACGCCTAGCGGCTTGTTCCGTGACCACATCCTCCGTGCTGCCGCTGTCAAACAAGACAACGACTCTCTGGCCACCTATGTAGCCAAAGGACTTGAGCAATTCGTTGCGCTCATACTCCTGGTCATGGGCGCCCTTCTGCTTATCTTCGAGCTCCCGGCTAATAATTGCTCCAACTGAAGCACCGGGGGTTGAAGAACTAGGGTTAGCCGCTGGGGTTTGTGTGGGAGTTGTGCTCACCACGGAAGCTGTGGAGGCGGCGGCGGCCTTTGGAGGCTTCTTCGGGCAATCCCGAGAAGTATGTCCTTTTGTATGACAAAAGAAGCATCTACCCTCCTTCTTGTACTGAGAAAGCTCCTCAGCACTCAAGCTGTGGAGGCGGCGGCGGCCTTTGGAGGCTTCTTCGGGCAATCCCGAGAAGTATGTCCTTTTGTATGACAAAAGAAGCATCTACCCTCCTTCTTGTACTGAGAAAGCTCCTCAGCACTCAACTTGCCACCTGTCTTACCTGCCTCCGCTTTCTGGTCTGGAGTCAGCTTAGATGCATTGTTCGAGTTCTTGGAGCCAGAGGCTCCCGGGCTCTGTCCTGGGGAAGACCCCGTCTGGTTCTGGCTTTTGCCCCCCGAGGTGTTAGCCTTGGGAGAAGCCAGCTGGGAAGTCTTGGGCTTGCCACCATTGTGTTTCATTTCTACACTCTGCGCAAGCGAGACTGCGTCCTCAAAGGTGGCTGACCTAAACATACGCACCTCCCATTGGATTTGCGTGTCCAAGCCATACAAAAACTGCCCTTTCTTGTCCGAATCAGATAAGCCTAATTGCAGACACAAGGTCGAAATTTTATTGGCAAACTGAAGGACTGGTTGCGCGTTATGACGCGCTCTCCTGAACTCGTCTTCGAGTCGCTCAAGGTAGTGGGGCGGTAGAAACCGCTGCTTAAGGTCGCGGACGAATTCGTCCCACCCATAAGCTGCCATACCTGCTCTGGTGTGGGCATGAGCCCACTGAGTCCACCAAGGAATGGCCTCACCTTCCAAGTACCAACTAGCTAAGATCACTTTGTCAGTATCTGTTTTCCTAACTGCGGCAAAGTAAGCTTCAAATTGATGTAACCATGAATAAAGAGTTGTGGGATCGAGTTTACCATTATACTTATTGAAATTCATTTTCTCGGGAAAATGATTCGAGGGCACCGCCGGTGTCAATCTGGCGTCCAAAGCTTTGAGGTAATGCTCGTGTTCCACTCGTCGCATGGCGTCGTCTTCTCGTTGTCGAATCTCCAATGCACGCATCTGCATCTCAAGCAAGGAGCTTGGATGCGGCTGTGACCCCGCGAGAGGGTCCCTGTGACGAGGATCTGGTATCTGGGATACGGAAGGAGAGGGAGGAGGAGATGGAAAACGCGACGCTGGAGAGCGAGAACGCTCCTCCAGAGCCAAAATCCGCGCCTTCTGCTCATCCAACTTGGCTGTCTGGTCTGCGATTGCTCGCATCATCTGCTGAAACATGTCTGTGACACTCAAGCCGGGTGCCCTAGCTGGGCTGCCTGGTGCACTCTGGTCCCATGGTTCTGGTTCTCTCTCGTCGCCAAAGCTCGCCATAGCGGGAAAATGCAATTCCTTTCCGGAACGCAATCTGACCATCCACTATCTGTGTGGGAGACTTCCGGAGGCTTCCGGAGGCTAAAAACCAACCGTCCTTTGAGGGACAGGAGTCACTCCGAAAGGGGTAGTCCCCCGGCATCTAAAAACCAACCACACGAGCGAAAAAATTTTCTGGTTTTCTTTACTGAATCTTTGTCCTTGAAGTAGGCTTTGATACCACTGTAATATGCGAAAGCTTCGGAGAAGGATCGGTACTTCAAAACTCAGAAATCAGCACTCTTTTCGCGACGGAAATTAACGCACAAACTGAAAGGAGATGTGCAGAAAAATAGAGAGAGAAGGGGGAGATGGAGAGGACACAGTATTGGGTCCCAATTACCCTCTGTAGGGCCCCCACCACGGATGGTGTATTTGCTTTATTAGAAAGATGTAAATCTGAAAACAAATACAGAAAACTTGACCATTTCTTGGCTGGAAAATCCTACCCTTGACCTTCAGAAGTCCACCCCTTTGCTTGGCAATCTCCTTGGCTTGACTGGCCCATGATTGGCTTGAGCACTCGGTGAAAACTGAGATGAATGATGGGATTTAGGCCTACCCTATTTATACTCCTCCCAGGAGCAGTCGGCCAGCTGAAAAACAGCTTATTGTCCCACGACTGGTGAAATTCAGCAATAAATGCTGAATTAAATCCCAAAAAATACTGCCTTTTTTCCCTAACATGCTGAAAGTGATGCGCCTGCTTCTGATTGGCTGGACACCACTTTTGTCCACAATCCCAAGGCTGGGCAGCCTGTATGGGCTCCCCCATACATGCCCTACAGCCATCTAAAGGCTGTAATCCCCTGGAGATTGCCTGATCTGTGCCCTAGGGCTGTCCTACAGCCCCTCCATGGCTGGTGGGTTCAGCCTGGGCCTTCCTGGCCCTCATGGGGGTGGTTCTACACCATTCCCGTGCCCACACTCAGATCCGGGGTAGCCCTATGGGCTGGCCCCTTGTCCTAAACCTAATCTACTCAGTGATCTGGCATCCGGTACCAAACCAGATACACAGAACCACTGACATCATTCTAGAGGGAGACTCACAGCGCGGACTGGCACCGTTTCATGTGCAGGACAGTGCACACCTGACCTTGGACTCATGTGCAGGACAATGCACACCTGACCTCGGACGACTGAGATGGATCCCTGGCTGACTTGTCCCGGACTCGGCTCACATGGGACCAGTTCACCATCCCAGGTCCTGCACCTTCTGTACAGAAATGTCTACGTGGCATCCAAGTGCGAGATGCACGTGACAAATGGCGACACACTTGGGCATATGAAGCCAAATTGCAACAGTTCTTGGAGTTGGCGGTCCAACTCCGATTCCATTGCCTTGGACAGGCGGTATGGAAACTTGCTCGAGGAATCCGAGCCTAGGAAAAGGTCTATCTTGTGATCCTCTGGTCTAGACGCGATGAGTTGGGGAGGGAGATTGTCCCCAAGAAAAATCTTCTGAAACTTTTCATGGAGAGCGTGGTACTTCTCTAAAGCATTGGCCACTATCTGGGCAGTCTCGATGTATATCATCGCGCGTTGTGTGTCTTTCTTGATTTCTCGTTTAGCCTACAAGTGGCTTATGAGAGGAAAGTTCGGGATTCCTGGCTCACATCAAATGGTCACTTGGGCTTTGGACACATTCCGGATAATCCGAAAAGTGTGCATGTCCCAAACGATATTTGGCTTGAACTTGTGACACCACTGAATTCCCAAAATTATGTCTACTCCTACAAGAGGGGCGACCATAAAATCTCGCACAAACTCTATGCCTTGAATCACTAATTTAGCACCTTGAGCTTTAAACTTGATGCTCGTTGTCATTCCTATGCTAAATCCCTCAACTTTCTTGTCTACAAAGTCAGGAGAAACGGGCTCGCCACGCGGCTTGTTCCGTGACCACATCCTCCGTGCTGCCGCTGCTGTCAAACAAGACAACGACCCTTTGCGTGTTGGTCGAGTTCTTGGAGCCGGAGGCTCCCGTGCTCTGTCCTGGGGAAGACCTCGTCTGGTTCTGGCCATTTCCCCCCGAGGCGGCTGACTTGGGAGTGACAGGTTGGAAAGTCTTAGGTTTTCCACCATTGTACTTCATTTCAGCACTCTGCGCAAGTGAGAGTGCATCTTCGAAGGTGGCTGGCCGAAACATACGCACTTTCCACTAGATTTGCATGTCAAGGCCATAAAGCAACTGCCCTTTCTTGTCCTTGTCAGATATGCCCAATTGCAAACATAAGTTCAAAATCTTATTGGCAAACTGTAGGACTAGTTGCGCGTTTTGACGCGCCCCCTTGAACTCGTCTTCGAGTCGCTCAAGGTAATGGGGCAGTAGAAACCGCCGGTTAAGATCAAGGACAAACTCGTCCCAAACAGAAGCCGCCATACCTAATCTAGTGTAGGGCATGAGCCCACTGGGTCCACCAAGGAATGGCCTCACCTTTCAAGTACCAACTAGGCTACTAGCCAGGATCACTCTATCAGTATCATTATTTCTAACTGCAAGAAAATAAGCTTAAAATTGATGCAACCAAGAATAAAGACTTGTGGGGTCGAGTTTACCATTGTACTTACTGAAGTTCATCCTCTCGGGAGGATGACTCAAGGAAGCCGCCGGTGTCATTCTTGCGTCTAAAGCCGCAAGATATCTTTCGTGTCGCCTGGCGTCGCCTTGTGCAACAACACGGGATGTTGCTACACAACCTTCCAATCGAATCTCCATTGCTCGCATCTACAACTCAAGCTCAAACTCGACTCGCATCTGGCTGTTCCATGTTCATGGCTTCAAATTCAGCCCAAGTACAAATCCATTGTCCAACTCTGTTTCCACCCTTCAAACTGCCATACCCCTCCTCTCACAAAGGGCCAGAAGAAACAACTCTATAGCAGACATAAGCCAGTGGAAAGAAAGAGAGAAAGATATGTTCAGAGTTTACCAACTGTTATGCGCAGTTTTGCACCGGATGGATTGACCGTACCAGTCTGTACTTGCAGCCGCCTGTGTCAACAACTCTACAGCACACGTGTGCACCTGTCCGTACAGATTTGTACTTGCAGCACACGTGTGTACCTGTCTATACTATTCACCCAGCAGCCGCCTAACTGATGCACCCCCTGAATTGCTGGACTGGACCAGACTGTAGCCACCTGTACCTGCCCGTACAGAACTATACCTGTAGCCGCCTGACTGATGCGCTGCCTGCACAGCTGGACAGATGTACCCGCCTGTGTGATGCGCCGGCCAGTCTCTCTCCACGCAGCGCAGCCAGATAGTACCTGCAGCACACGTGTACGACTGTGTGATGCGCCGGCTGTCCGTACAGAACTGTACTTGCAGCACACGTGTGTACGGCAGCCGGCTTCCTGTAGGCGACCAATTCCACCCTGTTCTCCACGCAGCCGGAATCAGCTGGCCGACCAGCAGTCGGCCAGTTCTCCATAAAGTCAAAAGAACTATAAATAGCACAAGAGACTCCTTGAAAGATTCATTCAATCCTCCAGGGATTGGGTCATTAGGAGTCCCATAGGGGGACAGAATTTTGGGTGTTATCACCTTTTCTTCAAGGCAGCCTATGGCTGTAGACAAGTACCTTTTTGTACTATATGAATATACAGAATTTTCCAGCACATCTCTCTCTCTCTACTCTCTCTCTATATCTGCGTTTTGCATCAGCATGTTGCCAGGAGTGTTTAGAGCTGAAAGAAGACTCCCAAAGCTTCCGCACGTTACATGGCGAGGTTGGACACAACACGGTGGTGTGATTGGATGAAATAGAGGAGGGTGGTGTGTCCAAGAAGGAAATGGATTAGTCATAGAAGAAGAGGGTAAGAAAAGGGTGCCGACCAATTGGTTGCATCAAGTTGTCGATGCAGGAGAAGAGGGTGAAGAAGGTGGAGGTGGAGATTTGTTTGGATAAAAAGATGTTGAATTGAAGTAGGTAGAGGGAAAGGGTGCGATTGGGAGAGAGTATCCTGTTAAAATATAGTATCTCATGTGGATTCAGTCGTATCTAAGTGAGTCGGCCATTTCCATTGAGAGGGTATATATACCCATGCCCAACCATTGTAAAATCCAACCTATTCATTGCTAATACATATCAAAGCTGTTCGCCAACCTCTCTCTCTCTCTCTGCGTCAACTTCTCTCTACGTGTGTGTGTACTACGCTGCACCAACTCTGACATGGTATCAGAGCTTCTGGCTCAATGATCCTCAAGCGCAGGTAGGAGCAGTTGAGAACAAGAGCTGCGTTTTTTCTTTGGCTTGCGTGCTGTATTGGCGGCGATCGTGAACTGTGGCTTAAGGTGCTGCAGGCGACGGCTCTCTTGGCAGAGGCGGCACAGAGGTCAGAAGTGCTGTCAGTACTACTGTAGGCAAAATCGGCGGCTGTTTGCTGACTGGGCAGAAGGCGACATTTGATGGCACAGGCGCACAGGTGATGCACAGGGCTGATACAGGCGTTGCAGGCTGTGCACATGTCAGAAACAGGCGAGCTAGCGCAACCAAGCAATAGACAAAAATTCAGACTGGACTTGGGCCTGTTTCGTGACAGTGCCAGCTATAGTGGTGGCGCAGAGCTAACAGGGCTGTAGTGGTGCTACTGTCGACAGAGGCGCTGCTGAACAAGGTAGCAAAGTACATAGCCCAAGGCTTGAGGAAACGCACAAGGCGAGCAGACCGGGTCGACTGAGAAGAGGTGGACGGAGTTTTCGAGATGGGACTCCCGTGTTCGAGCAAGGACGACAAACTGAATGGCGACAATTATGCGCATTGGAACTTGATCATGAGGCTATGGTTTAGCAGAAAAGGCTTATGGGACATTGTTGATGGCTCGGAGGAACGTCCCCGAAGGGATAGCAATCGGTTTACACGTCTTCAGGAGGAGGAGTTTCTCAAATCTCTTGTGGATTGGGATGCTCACAATGCGAAGGCGATGTCGGCGATTGCAGAATCTCTCACCAAGGAAATTTCCCCTGCCATTCAGACTTTAAAGACTGCCAAGGAAATGTGGTCAAAGCTTGCAGGAATGTTTGATCGAGACTCAACAATGCGAGCAGTAACCTTTCTCGGCCAGTTGTTTTCCATCAAGTTTGAAACCGGGACCTCTATGCAGTCACTTCTAATGAAGGCAAAGATTATCCATGATCAGTTATCGGCTATGAATAGTGCATTAACTAGTACCCAGTTAGCTGCCTTGGTTCTTACGAAGTTGCCTGAGGAGTACGAGATGGTCTCGAGGGCATTACGCTTACAAGTCACGAAGGAAAAGCTGGAATTTGATGATCTCAGCTCTTTTCTCATTGAGGAGGAAGCAGTGCTCATTTCCCAAGGCAAGATTCGGGTTCCGAAGGATGTAGAATCGGCACATGTTGCATCGGAATCCAATAAGAAGTCTAGGAGCCGTTGTTATAAGTGCGGAAAGCGAGGGCATTTGGCTCGGGATTGCAAATCCAAAGCTAAAGCTCAAGGCTCGACGAATGACAAAGGCAAAGGCAAAGCTGACGAGGATGACAGTGACAGTGATTCTAAGAGGGATGCTACGGCGTCTGCCGGTGTGGCGAGGACTTCACTGGCACATACTCCAGCATTCTAGCTTGGTGGATGGATGCTACCACGTGCTTCAGCCAGAGAGAGGCATGTGAGTGGCAGAGAGGGGCAGTCTGTGCTCCCGTTTTTTGGTGATTTGGACCCGTGTGTCGAAGTTCAAGGCACATGCATCTGGCATGGAACAGCTTGACAAATCTATGGACGTGATGTGTTCGTAGTTCATTGGTAGTAGACTATGGATGGGATGAGTTCCTAGTTCATTGTCAGAGAATTTTGGGCGTCATGTGTCGACAGTTCAAGGTTCAGAGGATTTTTTGAACGTGATGTGTTCGCAGTTCAACGAATGGGGGATCATGAATGTGGAGTTGTCTGCAATTCATTATTCTATGTGGCAGCTGAAGCTCAAGATGGCATTCCTTGAGGAGACAGGTTGTTTGGTGCATTTTCCGAGGTGTATTCAGTATCCGGCCAGTACTGAGGTGTCCATGGTTGCATCTACATCGACTTGGTTTCTTTTCTATGTCCACTATGAGCTACAGAGAGGGTGTTAAAATATAGTATCTCATGTGGATTCAGTCGTATCTAAGTGAGTCGGCCATTTCCATTGAGAGGGTATATATACCCATGCCCAACCATTGTAAAATCCAACCTATTCATTGCTAATACATATCAAAGCTGTTCGCCAACCTCTCTCTCTCTCTGCGTCAACTTCTCTCTACGTGTGTGTACTACGCTGCACCAACTCTGACATATCCACGAGGGACAAACAACCTGCTTGCACAGTGTTGAGGTCGGCTGCCCACGAAGCTATGGCAGTCTTCTTTGAGCCCTAAACACCTTTCAAGAACAACCTTATGCTCATTCGATGAGTCCAAAATCCACAATCGACTCCAACACACTTTCATTTGGGTAACTTGTCTTCATATTTGCATTGCATTGGAATATCTAGCTAGCAAGCCCTTGGAACTTTGTACAGATTAAATACTCCAATAATATACTTCAATATTGAGGGGGGCTTGGCCTGTTCGCGGCCCCAGTGGTGGTGTATTGTGCAGTGCTTTTGTCTCTTGCAGATTATCTTGTGCAATGATGTATCTTTCAATTGTTTTGTGCATTGTGGCTATCACATTTTAAGTGTTGACGTGCGTATTGTTCATGAGACGATGCCCAAGGACGTTCACACCTAGCTGGTGTAGTTAAACCAGTTCACAGACTTGGGACACCTACTTGTGAACCGTGTGAATGCCTTGTATTGTAACATGTTTGTAGTATATAAACAGGTGGTAAGTACACCCCAAACCTTTGTTTTAATTTATTAAAATGTTATGTAATGTTTATAACCTTTGTAGGTTCACACACAATAAAATTTGGGTGGACAATTTATTAAAGTGCCCAAGGCCCAACTTGGTGGGCACCCTGTCTGGGCACCCTAGTGGCCATGGAATGTGGGATGGGCACCCAGTAAGTGGAGGTGACCTCCCGTGGCAAAGGGTGGGTGTGGGCACTCAAGTAAGCATGCACGACTATTTTCTCCCTCTCTACAAGCTTGATCACCATCTTCTTTGCACAAGCTCTCCATCGTTTTTGCGTAAGAGGCTACACTCATCCATTTGCAAAATAGCACATTTATGTGATCCTCATCAGAAGGGCGACCTACAAACCCCTCCACGCCTACTTTCCATCCATTTCATATACGGGTGACCTATATGGCTACCACGTCATGAGGTGGTGGTTGTATGGCTGATGATGCGGCCCCCGTACAACAGCACATTTGTGATCCTCATTAGAAGGGCGACCTACTACACCTCTCCACGCCTATGTTCCAGCTATTTCATCTGAACAACCTGTACAGCTGCCACATCATCAGCCGTACAGCAGTACGACTACTATACAACCTCCCTATGCTGCCCTTGATCAGCCCCTACTGCTGGCCGGCCTGCTTTGAGCCTTCTAGGAGCTGGTCGAGCTATTTTAGGGCTATTCCAAGCGTCCATAGTGCATGCTTGTGCCCATGGGTGGCGCCTATGATTAGTCCATTGATGTTTATGCAACAAGAATTCATCTACGACCCTACTGCTGCTTGGTTTTGTGCTTGCCGAGAGTGACCTCCGGTGTGAGTTCTTCACTTTCAACATTCCCATCACCGTGAGGTTGCAATCCAAGCGCTACTACAGGCACACCAAGGACGCTTGTGGACCCAAAACACTAGTTTCAAGATTGCTTCACTCCAATGAGGGGTGGAGAGTCGCTGGAAAGACTCTACGTCGACGAAATCATTACTGAATATATTGTCTGATACTTCCCATGCCATCAGACAGTTTCCTTAAAGCTCCCCAACAACACATCACATCAAATCATTACTGAATATATTGTCTGATACTTCCCATGCCATCAGACAGTTTCCTTAAAGCTCCCCAACAACACATCACATTTAGCTCGGCCTTGAGAAAATGATGTCCTACCATTCTACCTAGATGACAATGAAGAGAGTGTACCACCATTAAGCGCAATTGTCTCATTTGCCACTGTCATGCATAACGCTAAAACCATGTGTATTCATCAACTTGATCCTGCTCACGTGTGTGCCTGTCTATGGAATAAAACTAATCATATAAAGCGGCATGACAACAAGGGGTTGGGATCCATTTTTGTTTTCATTGAGTCATTGCCACTCTTTATAAGTACCATTTCTTATATCTGCATCTTGAACTTATGCTTCCATTACCACACATCACAAAGTGGTACTTCTCTCGTTTGTCAAGAAGCACACATCAGTGATAAAGCATGCTGTAAGATCCCTCCAGAATTCAACCTAATACATAGGCACAAATAAGGTTAGAGAAACCAAATAAAAAGGGTGCAGGCAAGCTCACCACCCAACCGTAGGTTCGCGTCCGCAAACCTTAGCCACGTATCAAGAAACTAGCGTACCAAAGCTGTTGTTCCTCCAACAATGACAATGGAAACAAGACAAAAAACTGAACCTTCTCAGATCCTTGAACATCATAAACCATCCTTCAATCCTCCAACTCCTCATGGAATTGGAAACTGAACCTTCTCAGATCCTTGAACATCATAAACCATCCTTCAATCCTCCAACTCCTCATGGAATTGGAAATTGAACCTTCTCAGATCCTTGAACATCATAAACCATCCTTCAATCCTCCAACTCCTCATGGAATTGGAAACTTGAAATCACCGAAATAAATATCTACTAGCCCTAACATGATACCCATCCTTTCCAGAATCTGGTAAATCCTCGTACGTAGGGGATATCATACTGTCAAAATATGTAGCGGAAATGATAACCAAACTTGGGTCCACAAGAGCAAGTAGAGTGCAGAAAATAGACAGCGCAAGAGACACTGAGAGATAGGCGTGTAAACTCTTCTCTATACACAAGATCCCGTACAAAACTGAATGATGAAATGGTGAGGAGCATGGGGCCTATTTATATGCCCCATGGATACAGTCGGCCAGCGCTTGAGGGCTCTCCACGACTGCATAAAGCAATCGGCCAGCAGAGAATATCTCCACGACTGTGTAAAACAGGTCGGCCAGCATCAGCACCTCCACGACTGCATCATAGGCAATCGGCCAGCCACCAAGAGCACATGACGTGCAGTCGGCCAGTACCAGGTGCTCCTGCCAACATGTGGCATCCATCCACACCATGAAAAAATGGGGAAAAAATACGGGGGGTGAGGAAAAATGATAAAACACCTATACAGGGCGGGCACACCCACAACAGAGGCCCTGGTGTCTGATTAAGACAGAAGATGACTTCTAACAACCCCTCTCAGCTCCTGGCTGTGCAATCAACCCAAGGGAGCTGGAGTGCCACCTGAGCGTAGCCTGAGGTAGAGACTTCGTGAAGAGGTCCGCCGCATTGTCCTCCGTCTAACAATAAAGTAGCAAGATGTCACCAGCCAAGATCTTCTCACGTACAAAGTGATACTGTATCTCTTTGTGCTTGGTCCGGGCATGGAAGACCGGGTTCCGAGCAATAGCTATACAACTCTGGTTATCGCACTGGATGACTGTGGGCTCCTTCTGTGGAAACCCAATCTCGCCTAGCAGCCTCCGCAGCCACACAACCTCGCAAGCAGCACCACAAGCAACCCGGTACTCTGTCTCTATCGAAGAGAGGGCAACAGTTGGCTGCCTATTGTTGCTGCTCCAAGAAACTGCTCCTGAGCCGAGGGTAAAACTGTATCCTGAAGTAGATCTCCTCGTGTGTCTGGATCTCCTCCCCAATCTGAGTCACTCCAACCTTGGAGTCTGACTCCATCCCCTCCTGTGTAAAAGAGTCCTAGATCCTTCGTACTCTGCAGATACCGCAAGATCCGCAATCCTGCGTCCCAATGAGACTTCAATGGCGTCTGCATAAAAGAGCTCAACAGCCCCACGGAGAAGCTCAAGTCCAATCTGGTGTTCAGCCAGATCAATGAACCAACCAACTTCCGGTACTGCGAGGCATCAACTGGCTCACAAGGATCAGTAACGGTTAACTTTGTGTTTGGATCCATCGGCGAAGTAATAGGCTTGCAGTTCTCCATCCCAAAGGCCTCAAGCAACTCATGAACATACCGCTGCTGAGAGACCAAAAACCCCCTCTGGGTCTGCCAGATCTCCAATCCCAAAAAGAAGTGGAGTAAGCCTAAGTCGGTCATCTCAAACTCCTTTGACAAGGCAGCCTTTGTCACACCAATGTGCTCCACATGACCGCCGGTGAGAATGAGATCATCCACATAAAGGATGATTATCGTAACCATGCCGCGTTCCCGAAAGAATACAGGTTAGGATCTGCAACCGATCTCTGAAATCCAGTCCGAACAAAGAAGGAATCAATCTTCTGATTCCAAGCCCTAGGAGCCTGCTTAAGACCATACAAGGCCTTACGTAACCTGTAAACCATCCCTTCTGATCCTGGAACAATAAAGCTTGGAGGCTGCTCAACATACACCTCCTCCTGCAGGTCACCATTAAGGAACGCAGATTTTACATCCATTTGATACACGGGCCACCGCTGAGAAGAAGCAAGAGCAAGAACAGTCCGAATCGTGGACATCCATGCTGTCGGTGCAAAGGTATCCTCGTAGTCGATGCCTGGCCGCTGAGCATAACCTTTAGCCACAAGTCTGGCTTTGTGTTTGTCCACCGACCCATCAGACGCATATTTGGTCTTAAGACCCATTTGACACCAATGACTGACCGTTTCGACGGCCTCGGTACCAACTCCCATGTGTTGTTCTTCTCGATGGCATCAAGTTCCACCTACATGGCTTTCCTCCAGGTATCCTGTGAGAGGGCTTCCTTGACGGAAGTGGGCTCCTTGTCCCGCATAATACGAGACATCAGAGCATAGTTTACCTGAAGAAGCTCCGTTGTATTGCTTTTATCTCGGACTCTGTGTGATCTTCGAGGGCCATCCTCTGTGGTCCACTCGGAGGGTAACTCCGTGACACCCGACTCCCGAAGGGTGTCCAACAACCACCTAGGTACTCGAACAGATCGTGGAGCCTCCTGTGGTCGCGGGGACTCTACTCCAGCTGCGGGCTCAACCTCCTCTACTGGGCTGAGGTTGATCAACTGGAATAATGGTCTGGGAATCATCATCAGACTCCTCTGGATCTCCAAGAAGTGGCGGCTCCTCGACAGTGGATACTGGAACATGCTCGTCAAAGACCACATCCCGGCTGACAACAATCTCGTTCCTATCTGGATCATACAATCTGTATCCCTTGGAAAGAGAATTATACCCCACAAATACAAGCTTGCGGGACTTGGAGTCAAGCTTCCCCCTCTGCTTCTAGGGAATATGTACATACGCATCACTCCCAAAAACACGGAAGTGCGAGACATCAGGTTTCCTTCCAAAGTATGCCTCAAATGGAGTCATATGAGGTACTGAAGTCGTCGGAGATCGGTTGAGGGTATGGACAGCCGTTGCCACAGCCTCTCCCCAAAGTGGACGAGGAAGATCACGATGCTCCAGCATGGTCCTCGCCATCTCCACCACAGTCCTGTTCTTGCGTTCTACAACTCCATTCTCCGAAGGCGATCCTGTATTGGCCAGTTCCCTCTTGATGCCATGATCTGCACAAAATCTGAGAAATACAGTCGAGGAGAATTCACCTCCTTTGTCAGCCCTGAGAGTCTTTACCTGAAATCCAGACTCTTTCTCCACCATCACGTGCCAATCCTTGAACCGTGCAAAAGCTTGGTCCTTCTAGGAAAGAAAGTAGACCCACGTGAATCTGGTACAATCATCAACAAGCAGCATAAAGTAGAGAGATCCTCCCAAAGATGGTGTCTGCTAAGGTCCACACAAGTCAGTGTGAATCAACTCCAATGGTTTCGAAGCCCGCCTGGAAGCCTGCTTCGGAAAGGATTCCCTGTGCTGCTTACCACGTATGCAAGAACTGCAACGCCCTTGCTTACTGCCAACATCTGGCAAGCCAACCACCATCTGGTCTCGAAAGCTCGCCGCAATGCATCCACATTTAAGTGGCCAAAACGAAAGTGCCACAAATCTCCGACCTGAGAACCTGTCAACGAGGAGAGTGCAGAGAGCTTGTAAATACCATTCTCCACACCGCCTTCCCAAACAACCTGGCCAGTCTCACGGTCCCGTAAAGCAACTAAATGCTCCTCAAATTCCATCCGAAAGCCAGTCTTGCATACTTCATGCAATGTGACAGAAGATGAAAACCCAGAGCAGGGACATAAAGAACACGGGAAGCATGCTTGCCCCCCTTGCCGTCGGGAATAATCTCCATTCGGCCCTCACTATGTATCGGAATAGTGGAGTTGTCAACAATAAAGATGCGACCTGATTGCCGTTTTAGATCCAAAAAGAAGTCACGGGACGGAGTCATATGCCTGGAAGCACCACTGTCAAGAATCCATTCCCAGGTATCCTTCGCGGTGAAGCCAACTGCCTCCTCGCTTGAAGACGATGAAGCGTCGGAGTCCATCATCTCTAAGTGCACAAATGCAAGAGTCTTTGCAGCTGAGGCTGAGGAATCAGCACTCTTCCCACTCCGCTTAGGACACTTCCTCCAATAGTGGCCTTTCTCGCCACAATCATTGCAGGATCTTTCGGCCTTCAACTTCTCTCGTTCTGAGTCAGGCTTCTTCTCAAAAGACTTCTCCGGTGAAGCCTTCCCTTTGCCCTTGTTGTTATTCCGGCCTTTCGACCGTGGGCCAGTTAAGGCCTCCGAACCGCTGCTGTGAGGAGGGTTCGTGAAACGTTCCTCCTGGTCCAAGACCATTGGCACAAGCTCCTCCCAGGTAATAGTGCTGAGCCTGCCACTCGTAATCAACGAGGAGTAGAAAGCAGAATACTAAGCAGGCAAGTGGGACAGCAAAGTGATGGCCATGTCTTCAGATGATATCTCCTTCCCAGCCTGGAGGATTTCCTGTTGAAGGGCCTGCAGCTTGTTAATGTGTTCCCGCATCGTCGAGGACTTTGCAGGGTTCATAACCCGCATCTCCACTTCCATCCTTTTCATGGGTGATACCCTGTTATAAAGAGGAGCCAAGTGCTGCCATATGCCTCTGGCCAGCGTCATGTGCTTTATGTGATTGATTACTTGTGGTGTGCAGTTGAGGAAAATAAATGACCGGACCCTGGCGTTGACACGATCCCACATGTGTGCCTGTGCCTCTCGCTCCTTCTTCATCGACAGTAAATCCCCTTCCTCTGCTTCCGGCCGTGGAGCCCCGATGACGATGAAATCAGCAAGGTCATATGACTCCAGCACAGACTCCATCATAACCTTCCAGATGCCGTAATTGTTCCCGTCCAACTGACGCTCCACAGGGAACGTGGGGAGAGTCAAGATCTTCACGTGCTTCTCAGCCATCTCTAGCAAATCTGCCATCGCGGGGATTAAACTGAAAAAGGGTGGGTGGGTGCGAAAAAAAAAACTCTAAACCTGCAAGTGGCTGTCCAGCACCTTAGCCCGCCTTACTCTTGCAATTTCTCTTCCCGAACAGTCCAAAACAGTCCACCAATCAGCAACTTAACTATCCCCCTCTTGCTCAGAAAACTCCCAAGATCTATCAAGAGCCTAGGGCTCTGATACCATGTCAAAATATGCAGCGGAAATGATAACCAAACTTGGGTCCACAAGAGCAAGTAGAGTGCAGAAAATAGACAGCACAAGAGACAATGAGAGATAGGCGTGTAAACTCTTCTCTATACACAAGATCCCGTACAAAACTGAATGATGAAATGGTGAGGAGCATGGGGCCTATTTATACGCCCCATGGATGCAGTCGGCCAGCGCTTGAGGGCTCTCCACGACTGCATAAAGCAGTCGGCCAGCAAAGAATATCTCCACGACTGTGTAAAACAAGTCGGCCAACATCAGCACCTCCACGACTGCATCATAGGCAGTCGGCCAGTACCAGGTGCTCCTGTCAACATGCGGCATCCATCCACACCATGAAAAAATGGGGAAAAAATACGGGGAGTGAGGAAAAATGATAAAACACCTATACAGGGCGGGCACACCCACAACAGAGGCCCTGGTGTCTGATTAAGACAAGAGATGACTTCTAACACATACCTCCCTCTCAGAGACTCCTGACTATCAAGCATCACAACTGTGTCTCCTTCAAGCTATCAAAGTCTGAGGGAATCTAGGTTTTGACCCAACTCCTACCAAACATATCCTAGCTACTACTTGAACCATACGCTCAGTAGTACCATAGGCAAACTCGACCATAGGGATGTACCTCTCCCAATGCTTGGAGCCATATGCACAAAACATAACCTCCAAAACCTGATCCCACCCTCTCCATCTTCCCATCGGACTCAAGATGATTAGAAAACACAAGTCCGTCGAATCTCCGGATGACCTGCTGTAGGAGTGTTGCAACGATCATAAGAAATCTCTTCCCTAGTCTCAGCACAATCCGGTGCACTGACTAAATCATCACGGAGCAACAACCGATTCTGAATATGGTACTGGCTACCTTCCACCCTAGCAAGCGGAATGATCCTGGAGTCCTGGTCTAAATCAATGGAACTCCCTACCTGGACCTACTGCCAATACCCAATGAAATGCCCGTCGGTCTGACATAGCCCTCTCAAGGAATCATATCAATCAACACAAAACTAGGTAAAAGATTCACCCACCCAAACCTTAGCCACCCATCCAAGCCTCCTTCCCCTAATCCCAGGGCTTCCCTAACCCTGTTGGATTAGTCCCTAACCTCTAGGGTTAGGGTAGGTACATAACACATGCCCCTCCAACCTTGGACTCAGCATAAACAAGAGAAATGCCACATGCATCCATTGATTTACTAAAATGAGTGGATGACCAAGTTGTACAAGGATACGTGCTTGGAAAGTAGAACACATCAAAAGAAAGGGATCCACCTCCATTCTGACCTTAGCGTAACCAAGATGTACAGAGGTCATTGACAACATTCTGACAATCCATATTCAATCACTCTCCACTATATGTTTTTATACCCTATCCTCTATCTAGAGCAGGATTCAAGTTGGTTCCAAGTCAGTGGAATCCCGATGGACTGCTTACACGAGCATTTGGGACCAAGCTCCTTCCTTTTGTCTTCTCCCATTAGCAATACTAGGCATTATCAGCTTCCTGACTGACTTCACCAACAATGATAATTAAGCTTTCTTCTAAAGATAAGTCCATAAAACATTAATTGTGCTTTGACGGGCACAGTAGCATGACATGGGCCTTTTTTTTTATAAGAGAGAGAGAAACAAGTGCTAACCTGGACCACCACATCAATGCTCTCGAGGCTTGGCTTAACACTAACCACATTGCCAACATCAACGCCCCGAATCCGCACCGGTGTCCCCACGCATATCCCATTGGCTTTGGAGAACTCAATGACAGCCTGGTATTTCTGTGTTCGGGACCGCACCTGGTAGCCTTTCAGCCAGCCCACGGTGAGGGACAAGAGGACAGCACCAGAGATGACAAAGAGCCCAACTCCTCCCTCCCAAACACTCCGTTGACCGAATCCGAAATTGCTCAAGGGATTCACAAGCTGTTTCCATATGGATCGAGGGATGCCAAGCACAGCAGGGAAAGAGCTGCCCTTGTGTTTCTTTGCATCAACTGGTGGTGGTGGTGGTGATGAGGAGGAGGATGAGGGCTGCTCAATTGCAGCCCTCACTGTAAAGAGGCCCCTTGTGGGTTGTGTGATGAACAGAATAGGGCAAAGCCCATGCCTTATTTTCAAGCCATCACTATGTAGAACCTTCTTCTGGGCTGTGTAATGAACCCATCCAGCAGATGGGTTGTGGGAATTCACGCTTGCCAAGCTCCCCCTCGGGCATACTGCTGGTGGGCACTCGAGAATGCCATCTGGGCGCATGGAAGTGGGCAAACCAGCTCTACTGTATCCAATCATATCCCAATCATCGATCGCCGCAAAGTGTTGGAAACGGAAAACGTAAGCTCAAAATGAACAAAATTTAAAACCCAAGGCGCCCCTCTGCCGCAGAAACGATTCAGCTCGTCTTCGCAGTACCTACTACTACCAACAGATCCGCCAAGTATGGAAGGATTATAATTAGCTTAATTAATTTTAAGCGCCATTACACACGTGGACAAGCGGCACGTGCAAAATGATACAACTTATCATGTAGGCAGGGAATTAGACTATACTATAAGACCATTAAGTAGGTTTTATATCAAGGTTTTAATATAGCAACAAATCTTCAAAAATCTTCTATTTTTGGTGATGTGAAAAGTGTATGCTTGTACGATGGAACTCGGACAAAACATCATCTCTCTCTCTCTCTCTCTCTCACACACACACACAGTGACACGCGCGCACGCACACACAAAAGCAGAAAGAGCTAGATGCTTTTAAAGGGACATGGAGCACACAGGATGCCAAATGTGCTAAACTTCGGAAGGAGTTGGAGGATCTTAAGACCTTCTCGCAAGGAAAAGGACTTGAATAGGAGGAGGTACATTTGCAAGCTGCCCTAGCCCATGATGTAGAGGAGCTTAGGGGCGCATAGGTGAAATAGAAGAAGAAGGTGGAAACATACACATATAAGGTCTCCAGCAAGACCTTTAAAAATTCTTAAAGTGAGAAGAAGGTCACAACAGAATGCCATCATGACTGCAACATTGAAAGAAGAGAAGCACCGAAAGAGCAAGGAGCTCAATGTAAGGGTGGTCGGCCTTTTCAAAGGCCCCATGCCTATGTAGGAATGGTGCAACCCTATGCAGGCATATGGGTATCACAGGAACCCCCTTTGTGGATGCATGGCGACATGACAATGTGGATGCATGGCAACATGACAAGGGAACAACCCCTCACCCTGAAATTAAAGACCACGAATCACAAACTGACTTCCTCAAGAAAAGGGTGGACCACCAAGATATATTTGGGAGATGACTTCACACCCTTATAAAGTGGAGCATAGAAGAACAGGGATGGCCCAAGTGATACAACGCCATAAGGCGGACAAATGGGTAGTTTGTTGCACTGGTAGGGTCATTGTCTACATATAAACACCCCGCATAATGGAGCAAGGTCTATGAGACCAACTCCATATGGTAGTTATGGGGAATTGTAATGGCCCTTATGGTCAGATCTAGGAAGAGGCTTTGCAGAGACATACATAGGAAGGGAAATTGTGTTCTACATAGAAACTCATCAAAGCCCTCAGAGAGGGGAGGGGGCTACTTGAGGTGTTATGTTATGTATTTGAATTAGCCTTTCAGAGGGGCAATCATGCACTACTAGAGGGGGGTGTGGTTCAAGAGGAGTAGCATGCCTATTTGAATCAGTCTTTCAAAGGGAAAACATACACCACTGGAGGGGGGGGTGGTTCAAGAGGCGTGGCATGCCTATTTCCCTTACATTGATTGATGATAGGATGAGAAGGCCCAGTTCATATGAATACAGTTAGCCAGGACTAGGTTGAGATTGCCACACATTGCAGTGTGATAATTCCCGCTGACTGAGAAATCGGCATTTGCATGTGCCTTGATGCTAAGGAGAGAGTCCCCATATACATAATTGTATGTAGACATTGAAGAGTTTTCCCAATAAGAGGATGTTCTCTTGTTGGGTGATTTTAATGCACGAACAATGGGGTAACACTTCTGTACATATGATTTTTAGGATGATTCCATCATGTTGATAGAGATTGATATGGATGAGATGGGTTTACAAACGGGCCTCTCACAATTATGTGAGACACTTCCTAGAGATGGGAGCTATGCATGAGCTGATTATATACAATAGCATGTCTCGTTAGCATAAGTGGGGGGTCTCCTGTTCTCGTGCCACATGTCCATGACTTTACCACCCCCCCACCTACTTTACCTCTCTCATTCACCATCTCATGTCTCGTTAGCATAAGTGGGGGGTCTCCTATTCTCGTGCCACATGTCCATGACTTTACCACCCCCCCACCTACTTACCTCTCTCATTCACCATCTCATGCCCTGCCTTACCCACACACTAGCCCCCAGTCACATATATCCACTTTCACCACAATCTAGACCACATCTATGCGGACCACCTCTCCCACCGTATTTCAGCCCTTGACCTATCCCTTCCCATATCCACTTTCACCACAATCTAGGCCACATGTATGCGGACAACCTCTCCCACCATATTTTAACCCTTGACCTCTCCCTTCCCATATCCACAGTCACATCACAACTTTCATCCATCATTTATGACTCCGCCCATGCCAACTTTCCCTACACAACATGGTCCACCGCCAGCTCACTGGCGGTGGACTCTTAGCCTCAAAATGGGTGGTATGATGGGGAATGTAAGCCACAAGGTTCCGCCTCCTATGCGAGAGAGAACATGGATTAATCTCAGTACGTGATATGCAAAAAATCTTTCATTGACTCACCTGCAAGAAGAAGCATGCATTTCTCGCCAGACGACTCCGATGTTAGCGAACTTAGTATGTGAGAGGCAAGATTTGACCATCTCATGCTCTACCTTTTCCCACACACTAGCCCCCAATTTCTACCTTCACTCGAATCCACTTTCACCACACCACAATCTAGACCACATGTATGCGGACCACCTCTCCCACCATATTTTAGCCCTTGACCTCTCCCTTCCTATACCCACAATCACATCCCAACTTTCATCCATCATTCATGACTCCACCCACGCCAACTTTCCCTACACAACATGCTCCTCAACCACCTCACTGGCAATGGCCTCATAGCCTCAAAATGGGTGGTATGATGAGGAATGTAAAGCCACAAGCTTGCCACAATGCTATGCCTCCTACAAGAGAGCTCCTACATGAGAGAGAACATGGATTCATCTCAATATGTGAGATGCAAAAAAATCTTCCATTAACTCACCTACGAGAACTTCTCCACCCTTGATCATTCCACAATCCATCATAGAGGAGGCAAGGTCATGAAAACATTGTGGATTTTCACAAAGCTTTTAATTTTCTTCTCCCCAATCCTATCTGTTTGCACATCAAGACTTTTGCAGGAGCTCCAACTCCACCCTAAATTGATTTTGTTGGGGTGTGATTCCCTTGTATGAGGCAGTGGGGGCGGGTTCGTTTCACCAAATGGACTCTCTAGGGGCAGTACAATTGTTGTCAAACAGTTTACGCACTCTCTCCTACACTCTTTGGTCTATATATTGATAGCCTTATATGAGGTAGTGACTCGACATTATGTGATTGGAGGGGTTCGTTCACGAAATGGGGACATTCTCCTACACTCTTTGGTCTATCGTTGATGAGATAGCAACCTTTGTGGAGAGCTTTGGGGGAGAAAGCTCACTGTTGATGCATGTATTGTTGTATACAAATGACAATGTCTTTATCTCAGATTTAACCAAGGGTATACAAAAACACTTGGATGCATTGGAGAGGTTTTGTAGGGAAGGAGACCTTGCCATAAACCTTAGCAAGACCAAGTTCATGGTCTTCCACAACACATCCTATGAGGTTACATCATGACTTATCCTCCGTATACAAAGATACCCTAGTGAAAATTGTGAAGAAGTATGTATAACTTGGAGTCATCGCTTTTATATGACCACGGCTGCCACTATGATTGACTAGCAAGAAGCCATGCCTCCCTAACTAGTCTAGAGAGATAGTGTTTTGAGGCCCCCACTTCCAAGAGCCTTGTAAGTGGAAGAGTGCAGAAAGGCTATAGGTGATGACATTGTCACATGTGACCAAAAGTAAGCCATTGGTGCCACATAAGCATAACTCCCTCCTCATCCTAACTCTCCATCAAAGTAAAATCTTAGAACCCTGACTCCTTGGAAGTATCCTGTAGATATCAATATATAAGGATTGTCCAAATCCCCTAGAAGAGCGAGAGATCATCCTTTAATCATCGAGCTTTCTTTTTCATAGAAGGTGACCAACTAAAGGAGCTTGTTTCTAGAGAACTAGTTATTCTCCCCAATCACCTTTAAGCCTTGGCCTAAAAAGGCCCAAATCCTTGAGGCATTCCAACTCCTTGAGTCATTTTGCATTCATCTAGAAACTGCTAGCTATGTGAATGCCAATAGCCTATCATGAACCAACAACGATCACATCAACCACTCTTTCACCCAACCAAATTGGGCAAAAATCAAAGGTCATATTTTCTAAAAGCTACCAAATATCCCAACAATCTCAACCATCTAGATAGATCCTATATGATAATTTTCACCATGGCTACAACAAGATAGGTTCTATTAATAACTAGTTCTCACACTAGTCCCTCCACGACTCAATTGAACCCCAATGTTCATAAGGATGAAATATTTTGACTGACTAACAAAACTTATGAAAGTTTTGATACTTAGTCTACCTTTTTGTGTGCTCTTGCCGCACGTGTCGGAGCTAGGGACTTGCCAAGCACCGTGTGCGAGCCACGAATGGCTGCAAGCACACAACCAGGAAACCAGCAAGCTCAAAACAGGGAGCAATGGTGTCTCACTCACCACTCAGACCACCGTCGTGAAGGATTCCCGCTGCGATGAAGAAGGAGCTGCCGTCGCCGCTCTACCGCCTCGCCGCCGCTGTGCCGCCACGCAATGCTCGATCGCTACACTCTCTCTCTCTCTCTCTCTCTCTCTCTCTCTCTCTCTCTCTCTCTCTCTCTCTCTCTCTCTCTCTCTCTCACACACACACACACACACACGCGCGCGCGCGCTGGAGAAGGAGACGGAGAAGATGAAGCAAGAGCACTCCTTGTATTCAACACTCAAAGAATGAGAGGTTTTAGGTTACATTTGACTTTTATATGTGACCTGGCCGTTCACACATGGGCGCCCACACATGGCCGGTCGATCCTAACACTTATCCTGATGAAATTCGAGGTGTGCCTCTCATCGGCGATCACCCAATCCCCTTACCCTTTACATATGGTGCTGCCGACAAGCCGGCCCATGACTCAGAATATGTAAAATAATTATATGACGTAAAAAGTAATATGTCTCAATGTCCACCATAGGTTAACATGCCCCCCTTCCTGATGTAGATTCCGTCCTCGGAAGCTATGGTATGGTAAGCTCGACAGGGTTTGTTGTGGTAGACTGTATCTACAAAACAGGGAAGTAGAGTGAAAGCATGCTTGGTCTTCAAAAGATATAGAGTGTATCAAAAATAAAATCAAGCATGTTAGACCACAATGGAAGTATGCCATGAGAACCTAGTTTACGAGGTCACATTAAGGAGCTAGCGTAGCAAATTAACAGGAGTTTAAAACTATTGAAAGTAATTCAAGAGTTAGCAAGGTTTCGAAGGTTAATCAAGGTCTACAAATGGCCAAAGTCACGGAAAATTACCAAGCTTAATAAATAAACAGATGACCACAATGTGTCTATTCTAAGAACAAGCTAATCCCAAGAGCCTAAGGATACAAGAAACATCAGAGTCATAGGAGTCTTTTGCCTTTATTTCTTTTATGCACGTGACAATTTTTACAAACAATGGCGACCTCCCTAAAGCAAAACTAGCATCGACCCTGGTGCCATGTTTACCACAAGGCCTTCTCCAGGAATCTACTAGCACACCTTAGGCAAGGCTACCCCCTACCAACCCAGGGCATCGGTCTGGAGTGGAATACTCCTCGCCTACCAAGTGTCAATAGGGCAATAGGCCAACATGAAAGCACATAACAGACATACATTGCCATTTTTTATAAGCCTTTCTTTTTATTTTTTATTTATCTCTTTGGATTTTTGCTCCCAAATTATCATGCGTTCTTACATCCTTTCGACAAAGGGGTAGAAGCTATGTCTTAGAGGTCAACACACACGGCCAGGTTGTTCAAGCATTAAGATGGTTTGAACCCTAGACCTAAGACAACCATATTCTAAGGTTAACTAAAGACATCATGCATTCCCAAGAATTTCTAAAATAAGGTTAAACTCAATTAATGATTTACACTAACACCTTATGCAACTTCAAAAACTAAGTAGTGCTTAACAAATTCCATGTGGTCATGCATTATAGTTCATGCAATTAATTGAACAGTAAAAATGAAAGAGAGTGTGCATGGAAGAATTACACCTGTATTTTGGAGATCTCCTTGATTCGATGAGAAATGCCCGTAATTTGATGTAGATATCCATGTATGAACATTGTGGTAGTCCCCAGGACTATGAAAGCGAACCCACCTCAAACTTTTCAACCTGTACAATTAACTAACAAGCACTATACCTCGAGAGGCACATCAGTGGGAAAAAGTAAGGACTCGTTTAAGGACACAAAACTAGAAACAACTTGAAAACATGAATCTACCTACCAGTCACCACACTAATACTGAGGATCGAGGTAAGAGGATGTTGTAGAGTTCTAGCTGTAGCCCTAAGGCTAAGCCTCTATCCGCATCATCCAAATAAATAAAATTAGCCTCAGTAGTACCATGAGTCTCATCCGTCCATTCATCGTTGAATATATCTTCTTCGTCCTCTCATCCACATAGACTCGTCAAGAATGTAACTATGCAAGGATAGTCATCCTATGGAAAAGTAAAGACTTAGGCTATCGGGGATACGTCCTCTATGGAGTAGGGGTCAGTCGTGGTCAATAGGCAAATTAGCCATTCTAATTCCTCAACATTTCCCTCGCTGGCTAGTACATCTATATGACCCAATTCGGTTTTAATTACATGATAGCACATGTGAAATATCTGAGAAAGGTACAGATGATGCCTCTCACCAAAGATGGGAGTGGATGAAGTGTGTGATGCTCGTGCATCTGCCATATCTGCAAACACAGATATAGCATCAATAGGTTCATGAAGACAGGTCAATCTTATTTCTAATTGTGTGCGGATAACTCTTTTCTTAATGTGCTCTTGCTCTTTTTACTATATTTTTTCTTTTCTTTTCTTTTCTTTTTTGTGTATGAAGCTATATATATACATTCCCTTGAACTTGGAACTTACATGGTCACAGGAGAAGGTTAGGGAGGAAGCAATAGAATGTTGAACGTGAGTACATGCTCCCCCCTTCCTTGGGTAGATCATTTTTTTGCAATGATGTTGTAGCCCCTTGGAACCAATTTGTCCAGTGGGGTATAGGTGGTGATGTGGGTAGATAGCTTTTTACGACCCTTGTGGCCACATCAAGTTGCAGAGATGGTAGTGTACGCTCCCATGAACGAACGGAGGATAGGGCTTCCGACGATACATTTACAATGGGAGACGTAGACTCATTGGTTTCTTGGTGGGTATTGACAAGGGTAGGTATAGAGCATGCAGAAACTTCTATATCAACGTGTGAATGGCATGAGGAGCTAGAAGCTTCCTGTGACTCCCCCCTTCCTGAGCTAGGTGGTATCGATCGATATCGTTTGGGAATCCAAACTAGCTCTGGAAGAAGTGGTGTGGAGTACTCCGTTACCTTTCCCTTACCATGGTCTTGAATTGTCGTTGGGGTGGCAACATTTGGCTTATAAGATTTTACAGGCAATGCAGAGGAATTCAGCTTATGTTTAGGAACCCAAATCTGGTCATTCCCTTCATAGTACCCTTGGGCTGCTAATAATATTTTAGGAATCCAACGTGATGTTACCTTGCCTTTTCTAGGGCGGGTAGTTGCTTTCCTACTACCAGGCTTCTTTTCTAAACGAGATTGTGCAGTAGAGGTAGCCGTTAACAAAGCTTTTGGGACCCATTTGTATATACTCTTCGGTAAAGTAAGCGGAGCCTTGGGGACCACACTGCCTATCTCCACTCTTGGCGTTGAAGCGTTAGAGGGGTGGCAAACAATCAAAGATGGTGTAGCCACTTGACTTTGTGATTTTTCCTTATCTCTAGCGTTTTGTCCAGAGTTGATGGCTTAGGTGCGGGACCCTGAGTGGTCAGGCTGACAGCTGGTTCTTGCATTGTAACTCGCCTGGTTGCCCAATTCAGTCCCCTTGTCATAGGCAACAGGAGTGTGCAGAATTCCCGAGACAGTGGTTTTCTTCTTATTGATACCCTTAACTTGGATGGTACTCTTGGATAAGGGTGGTTTTCCAAGTTGACACCACACTCCATATGACAGCAAATTGTGTTGAGCTCCCGTATCCAATAATGCATTATATAGCATCTTCCCGTAAGGACTCTGTAGCTAAATTGGGTATCATAGAGGTGGGTCAGATTCTAGTGAATCCTCCTCTGCCTCCTCGAAAAATGCTTGCGTAATCCCCAAGTTGGCCTCTCGTTTGTTGGCGCCTAACACGCTGCTGATGTTCTTTAGCTTCAACTCTCGCTTGTATCTTCTTAAGCTCAGCCTGTTCTTTAGCTGCCTTCTTCTGATGGATTGCATGTAATTCCTCTTGGCTTAGGGGGTCATAGTATCTTTTGCATTTACTCCCATTGAGGAATCCAATGGTTTTAACTCCATCGAGAGTCTCCACTCGGATGGTACCTTGCGGGGTAGTTTCACATACTCTGTACGGTCCCTTACAAGCATATTTTAGCTTCTTCTTTTTGTTACGCACTCCATACATTAGGACTTTATCCCCAACTTTGATGTCCTTGTTTTTCAGGTGGCGATCAAACCATTTCTTCCTTCTATCCTTCTCTACAAGGGCATTGTACACTGCCAATTGTCTTTCTTTGTCTAACCGCTCAAGGATACAAACGCTCTACTAAGGGATTACCATCCCAGCCATCTTGAGTAGCAACACCAAGACTAGGAATGACAAATTCCCACGGCATGACTATTTCTTGGCCATATATCATCTTGAATGGTGTGCAATTAATAGCCACTTTGTACGCAGTACGATAGGCCCATAAAGCTAACATAAGCTTTAGATCCCAATCCGTGCGATGAGCCTCAACTGTCTTTGTCAGAATAGAGATTAAGGTCTTGTTGGTACTCTTGGCTTGGACATTCACTTGTGGATAATAAGAAATAGATTTATAATGGGATATCATGAAATTTGTTGTGAGCTCCTTAATCACTTCATTTATAAAAAAATGCGTGCCATTGTCGCTCACAAGCTCAAAAGGACAACCGAAGCGTGTGATTATATTTTCAAAGAGGAACTTGGCTGTTGTCCTTGCATCTGCCTTACGTGTCGCTTTCGCTTCAGCCCATTTGGTCACATAGTCATCAGTGGTGGCCACAATAATATAGCGAGATTGTGTGTTACGGGCCGCTAGGCTAATTGGACCTACAAAGTCTAAACCCCACTTTTCAGACGGTTGGTTTACTTTAATTGGATGTAGGGGCATCTACTAATCTTTCCGCTGGGGTTTCTTGTAGCATTGGCATTCATCACAACCCTTCACAAAAAGTGATGCATCTTGGAACATAATGGGCCACCAATACCCTGATTGCAATATCTTTCGCGCAGTTGTCTCCTGAAAAGTGACCCCCGGCTATACCCATATGTGCCTCTTGCAAAATATATAGATACTCATCCTCTCGGGCACAACGCCTAAGAACGTCATCCTTTCCTCTTTTATAAAGAGTCCCGGCCATTAGGCAATAGGGTTCGCATTCCTTGATCAACTTTTGAGCTAGATCTTTACGAAGCTCTTTGGGTGGAAAACCATTAACCAAGAAGTTAACAATCTTCTCACTCCATTCAAGCATTGTCTCCACCACCATGAACAAGGAAGTGTCAGGTAAGTCATCATCAACTCCTGTAGGAGCTTCACCATTAGGTATGCGAGACAAATGATCAGCCATGACATGTTTTTTGCCAAGTCTCACAACAACAGTGAAATCAAACTCAAGAAGAATCAACAACCATCGTGTGATTCTTCCTGTGGAGCATGGTTTGCTCACCAGATACAACAATGCTTGATGATCCACATAGAAAACAAACTTGGTGGCAAGAAGGTAATAACGAAATTTCTTTACTGCATATATCATTGCCAACCCTTCTCACTCCATAGTGGTGTAGTTCATTTCAGCATCGTTTAACTGGCGGACTGGCAAAGCTAATGGGGTAGTCTAGTTTATGTTCTCCAGGTTGAGTCAGTACACACCCAATAGTAAAGTTTGATGCATCAATATGCACATGGAAGATTAACTCCCAGTTAGGCATTCGCAAGATTGGAGCACTCACTCGCGAGGGCCTTCTTTAATAACTCATATGCACGGTCACAATCTTCGGTCCAAATAAACTCAATGAGAAGCTTGTACAATGGTCGAGCTATCTCAGCGAAGAATAAAATAAACCTTCGATAATAACCAAAATGGCCCATAAAGCGCTGGACTCCCTTATAGTTGGTGGGTGGGGGCAATTCCATAATGACCATGATTTTACTTTTGTCGGTGTGGGGGCAATTCCATAATGACCTTGATTTTATTTTTGTCGGTGGAAATCCCATTTTTAGACACTATATGCCCTAGAATAACTCCGTGTTTAACCCAGAATTGGCATTTGAAAGGATTCAATGAGATGCGATATAATCTACACCTTTCAAAATACTTTTCGTAAACACATCAAGTGCTCGTCCCAAGAGGAATGAACACAAAGATCATCTAAGAAGGCTTCACAAAAGTCCCTTAGATATTCCTTAAAGGCTGTGTTTATCAATCGTTGGAATGTTGCAGGTGCATTGGTTAAGCCAAAGGCCATGACGCGAAAGGCAAACACTCCAAACTCCGTTATAAAAGCTGTTTTAGCTTGGTCCTCAACTGCAATTGTGATTTGATTATAACTAGAGTATCCATCTAAAAAGCTATAAGCCTCCTTGCCTGCAACACTTTCAAGCACATGCTCCGAATATGGCAAGGGGTAATGATCTCTTCTGGTGGCTGCATTAACCTTTTTGAGATCAACGCACCCTCTGAGTTTCCCATTCTTCTTTAGTACAATGACTATCGGAGAAACCCATTCTGAGTGCTCAATAGGGTATATGAATCCACATTTTATAAGCTTTTCAATTTCCTCTTGTACAATCTTTGCATACTTAGGATTCATTGGGTAGGGACATTGCTGGACTGGTTTAGCAGTGCTAATCATTGGAATTGTGTGTTGCACCACATTGGGTGGAACACCCTTCATATCATGGTATGTCCAAGCAAATATGTCCTTGAATTCTTTAAGAAGCATCTTAAGTGTAGCTTCTTCCGTCTTGGTGAGGTCTTGAGCAATAAAAACTGGTTGACTCCTCACCTGGATCTGCTAGTTCTATCTCCTTAACTACTGCTAATTCTATCTCCTTAACTACTGCCGGGCTATCGTAGACACCGCTACTCCCATTGGTAGGCATTCGTTGGGCTTTTGTGTAGACGACTTTACATTCCCCCGTGGTAAAAGATTTGAAATGCCCAGGTGTGGGGTGTAAGTCTACCGGTTCTTGTTGTGCCATGCTTTTTTCTTTAAATTCCGCTTCCTTTTGTTGTTGCTGAGCTAACTCTTGGGTTTGACACCTCCTCGCAGTACGACTTAGTTTCGGCTTCTCTTCGATTTCTAATTGGGCAATGTCATGAGGTTGCGGACTACGCCACACGACACTTTGGAGGTATTCTCCCCTCTAACTTCCAAGATGAGCGTCATATGCTCCTACATAACTAAGCCATTTTGCAGTGGATCTCTCTTTGTTTATTCTAGCTCGTACATTAGCTCGATAGCATTGTCACTTATGTCTCGTCTTCTTCTTACCTAGTTTCTGATTTTTGTTTATATCAGATTCAGACTCACTTGATCGAACTTCACTTGTGCCCCCCTCACTCTCGGCGGATGAACTGCAAGAGGTTACCGTCCTAGGCCTTGAGCACGTGGCTTTCACACGGGTGAATATTCAATTCATACCCCCTATCAGGCTCAGAGTCAGTTTCTTCTTGAGATTCAGACTCGGAGTCGCATTGGTCAGAGTCTTCACTACTTTCAGTGTCAAGGGAGTTTGCCACTTCATTGTTTGCCACCCATCAGAAGTCAAGTGCATAACACCTATCATGTTTACTGGCACTAATGGTGGCATATCTTGCCCCTTAGGTGTTACCCAACTTGTGCCTCTATTTCCCCATGTGTCTATGGTTGCCGCTAGGTGTACCCAATCTACGTTATCTGACTCAGTCATGCCCGGTAGGACATCCATATAAGGAGAATCTTCCCCATCATTGGTCTCTTTTTTGCATGTATAGCAATACTTTAATGGGGCTGAGTGAATAGTGGTATCCGATCGATTATCAATGATAACCTTGCTTCCTAAAGGATGCGCGCGACCATTCTCAAGATCAACTCGAATGACAAAGTCCTGGAATTGTAAGTATGGTTTTTCGACCAGTCATGCACCATTTGTGCTTCCCTCATGAAAGGACATCCTCAGATCATTTGATATGACATAGGATGCTTAGAGAAATCCATTACAATGAAGGTATGCCTTACCTTGTATCCCATAACCTTGATCTCAAGGTCCCTTAGCATTCCAATAGGTTTAGCTATAGTTCCGTTTGCCATCTTAACCACTATGTTTGTGACTTCTAGGTGAGGTCTTCCCATAGATTCCCAGCAGTTTTTAGTCACAATGCTCACTCTAGCACCACCATCAAGGATTCCCTTTAGAGTTAATCCCTGGGGAGGGTTGCATTAGATTCGTCACCTTCAAAGTACTGTCCCAACTTGTTAACAGGTATTTCAACGACCGAGTCTTCATCTAGGTTGGGCTGTAGATCCAAATGTTCCTCCACATCTTGAAGCGTGTTAGGTCTATCCATATTTGCAAATTGTGGTAACCCCACCTTCAGTTCTCCATTGAGAAATGCCCGAAGAGCTAAGAATAGCTCAGGATCTCCGTATAACTTGGATATGATCGTAGTTCTGATTTCAGAGGACATGAAATCCATTAGTTTGGACACATTCAACGGTACTTTTTGAGATATCCGCCCTTGACTAGGGACTGGTGAAGATGGAATCACTTCCTCTTCGATGGGGTCAAGCATTCTCTCACTAAACATTCTTTCAAGAAAGAAGGGTGTCTGCCCACTTCCTGATGTCCTATCCTCACTTTCTTCCCGAATGATACTAGGTATAGCTAACGGTTTATGGCTCCTGTGCGGCTGAACTTGTGTAGGAAACACTGTGTCTGGGATCTTGATTTTTCTAGGTTCTGGCTCCAGTTCTCTTTGTGTTTCACTGTGTCTGGGATCTTGATTTTTCTAGGTTCTGGCTCCAGTTCTCTTTGTGTTTCTTCCACCAAACCCCTTAAGTGTTGCACTCGTTCAATCTCCTCTACTGGGTTTGGGTAAGTCCCAATCTTTTTCTTGAGGGTTTTTGGCCCACGTGGCTTGTCTTTGAGAGTCTCAGTCAGTCTGGGTAGCCCAGAGGGCATTAGCTGACTTGGTTGTGGGGTAGGAGGAGTTTCCTTTTGTTTCCCCCGATTTATGTCTTTACTTGATTCTCCTTCGTTGCGCTCCCGAGTGGGTTCCTCCCTTAAAGTACTGGCTTTGGTCTCTATTGAATCAGAATCATCTTCAGGATCATTCATATACACAGGGTCGTCTCCTGTCCCTATATTCGTCTTTAAACTAGGTTTGGAGCTTGTGGCATTAAGCGATCTCTTCCGTCGCGTTTTCTTTTTCTTTGCTCGACCAAATTCAATGGCGTAATATTGGGTGCACTTGGATTATGTGGACATTGAGCAATCAAATGATCTATGCCAGTACCGGCATTCCCGACGTGCTCCCTTGATTTGGTTGCATTTGAGTAGCGATCTTCTGTAGCCTATTAGGGCACTCTGCTACACGATGAGGTCCACCACAATTGTAGCATTGAAGAGGTGGTCTCCTGGCAAAGGTATTAAGGTTTTGCCCTCTTGTTGGCGAGACCAGCCGCTAGATATACAGGCTTGACTTACCCAAAATGATCCTCCATGTAATACTGGTGGGGAGTCATTTCAAACGTATCAATCCCATATGGAACAGTGGGGTCTATATCCTCTTCATCATCCCCACACACACTATGTGACTCACAACCCATCTGGTTTATAGGCGTAACCCTCGGATGCGGAGGCCGCTTGATACACGCTTAACTTGCCCGAAATGATCCTCCATGTAATACTGGGGAGTCATTTCAAACGTATCAATCCCATATGGAACAGTGGGGTCTATATCCTTTTCATAATCCCCAAATGTATTAAGGTTTTGCCCTCTTGTGGCAAGACCAGCCGCTTGATATATAGGCTTGACTTGCCCGAAATGATCCTCCTGGGGAGTCATTTCAAACGTATCAATCCCATATGGAACAGTGGGGTCTATATCCTCTTCATAATCCCCACACGCACTATGTGACTCACAACCCATCTGGTTTATAGGAGTAACCCTCGGATGCGGAGGTTGTGGTGAGGAGCTCGATTACCCCTAAAGTATTCTTGGAGAGCCTTAGTAAGGTCAGCTATAGACATTTCGGATATCTTGGGCTCCTTGGCAATAGGTTTTACAGTCATTGGCTCGTGCCCAGATACTTGCGAACTAACAGACTTTGTCTCCGAAGACACCTTTTTACCTGCAATCATTAAGTTGTCTTCTATAACTGGATTGCATTGGCACAGTGACTGCTTCCCACGTCGTAAGACCTCTAACGACTAGGCCATTGTATATGTCCTCGTGGCATAATCCTCGGATGAATCTATCAAGAAGTTGGTTGTTTTTTCATCGGGAGTACAGCGAGAATTTAGATGCTTTAGTCGACTCATAAAGTCTCTCACTGACTCTCCTTCCTCGCGTTCAGCTTTTTGGAGTTGAGATGCTACACCCCAAAGCATACCCTCACGTATGTATTCTTTCAAGAACAATCTCTTGAGCGTGGGATAGTGAGTACGCTCTTCAACCCTTAAAGTTCGATACCAATCTCTGGCTTTTCCACTCAAGGTTAAGCCTAAGGCTTTACACTTATGTAGCTCATTGTGCTCTTCCAAGGAATCACACACGTGTTCAAAAACTTCAATGTGCTTCCTAACATCTTCGTTACCACCACTGAAGTTCTGAGTGAGCTTGGCAACTTGTACCGCCTTGCTTCTAGGCTCTCTCTCAGGTATGCCACGCATGTTTTCCGCAATAGATCGTCCGATCATTTGAGCAAACGCTACTAGATCACCTAAGTGAGCAGGAATAGTTGGTGGAGGCACTTCTGGGATGGCCTGGTTTGACAGGAGTTGGCAACTTGTACCGCCTTGCTTCTAGGCTCTCTCTCAGGTATGCCACGCATGTTTTCCGCAATAGATCGTCCAATCATTTGAGCAAACGCTGCTAGATCACCTAAGTGAGCAGGCATAGCTGGTGGAGGCACTTTTGGGATGGCCTGGTTGACAGGAGTTAGCATTGGTCTTGGTATGTATGCAGCTGACGCAGGATATGATATGTGACTAGGCATAGCTCCTCTTGGATAAGGGTTCTGATAAGGCATTCGTGGAGCATACGCCATTGGCATAACAGAGGCATAGGAGCTACATGAGCATGAGTAGCGATAGGTACATATGGTTGATATGCATTGGTACACACTGTTGTAGGTACTGTACCACTAGGTAGCGGTGTTTTTCTAACTACAGTGGTAACGGGTACACTTTCTGTCATGCTCATCATCGGAGTAGGCATTGTGGATTCCCTAATGGAAAGTTGAGCCAAAGTCGGAAAGCTAAAGTTACTGCTCGTGGACTCAACCTACATTGAGACTCCAGGCGAAACAACATACGAAGGATCTACGGGACTCACCGAGGGAGTCTCCAATTGCGGCGACAAGGTTGGTTGTTTAGCCTTGCCTGTGTCCAAAAATCTCATAGGGCCAGTTGAAACTAGGTTCACTCCCCTATTCTGCCTCTCGAATTGGATAATTCTATGGACAACTTCAGATATCATTTGTTGTTGTTCATCTAGATTGGTGGCACTAGATGTAGATCGTATGACTTCTAACCAACCTACATGGTATGTGTAACCCATGTATAGGTCAGTCAGAGTCTCTGTTGTGTAGGTCATATTCCCAATTTTCATTGAGAAATATCCCATCTAAACTTGGCGTGCCAAAAGGTTCTCTCGAAGTGGATGCAATGTCACTTCTTGTGGTTTGACTTCTAGGGGCCTCTACTTTAGGAAGAGCGTCATAAGGTGGTAGCTCAGTAGGGCCTTCATTAAATGAAGTGGGTAGAATATCCACATGGATACTCTTTGGGAGGGCAGGGTCTACATGAGATGTGAATGGCGAATCTACTTCCCCACCTCCTTCATTTACTTCACTTGTCGCAGGTTCAAAGCGCATAGCTCTACTAAAAGTCTCTATTAGACGACTAAACATGCTAGATCTAGGTTATGGGGCCCAAACTGGCACGTTTTGGCTTGCTTCCTCAGAGTTTTGGGTAGGATGCCCTTCCATGACTTCAGAGTCAAAGGACGAGTCACTAGCCGCTATTCGTGGATCTTGGGTTGCACTTCCTTGGGTTCCAAAACTGAAGGCCAAGAAACTAACGTGGAGGGATGGTGTGAGCCTGCGTAAATTGAAATGCTTTCTAGTTGCTCAGACTCTAGCACTTGACCAGAGCATAGATGCATGTGACGTGGGTATCCTACGGGCGTTGGTAACTACCCTTGAAGCCCACACAAGTGGTTTCTCAGGTGTTTTGCACCCCGTTTTTGTCTTGTTTTCAACCCGTTTGGTCGAAACTGGACTAAGGAGTGTGATAGCTCAAGACAAGCGTATCATTCAAGGGGTCCTAGCATGCTTTATAGCATAGTGTTCGCCTATCCGAAGCTCCCATGGCCCTCAGAACACTCTATTTGTGCGGCTTAAATTAGAAAGTCCAAGGGTGCCTGTGGGGGGAAAGGTGGAGGCTTTGTCCCACATGATGCCCACTCCACTCCTTGGGGGGGGGATAGACTATATATAGAGCTTAACTCCCCTTAAGCTTTCACTTAAGAGAAAGCTATGGAGGCTCACTCTCCTATATATATATATATATCAAAAGATCGAGACCGAGGTCGGGGTCGATTGGGGGTTTTTTCTTTTTTAATTTTTTTTTCAATAAAAAATTTCTTTCCACGCGGATTCGGTTGATTTAATTTTTTTATTTTTTATTTTATTATTATTATTATTTAACTTAAAAAATATTTTTAGAGATACATAGCTCATGTGCACCTAGGGCTGGCCGATTACCGCGCCAGCGCCCTTTGCGGGCTGCCAACATAGCAGCACAGCGCGCAACAACTCTTCTACCCTCTGTCTACACGCGCGCACGCACACACTAACACTAACTAACTTACTGCTCTAACAGCTAACACACAGAACTAAAATGTGCAGAAAATGAAGAAAACAGAACTGAAAATGACTGAATAACAGCAGCAAACACACAAACACGCCTCTCTTTGCCTTTCCTGCAGGATAAAATAGACTTCAAACAGCAGCCCGAGCTGCATCTGGAGCTTGGTGCAGGGCAATTTCCCGACAGAGCAGCGACGCCAAAAATGTGCGCTCTTTTCGCACGTGTCGGAGCTAGGGACTTGCCAAGCACCGTGTGCGAGCCACGAATGGCTGCAAGCACACAACCAGGAAACTATAGCAAGCTCAAAATAGGGAGCAATGGTGTGTCACTCACCGCTCAGACCGTCGTCTCGTGAAGGATTCTCGCACCGCGATGAAGAAGGAGCCGCCGCCGCCGCTCTACCGCCCCGCCGTCCTGCCATGCAATGCTCGATCACTACACACACTCTCTCTCTCTCTCTCTCTCTCTCTCTCTCTCTCTCTCTCTCTCTCTCTCACACACACACACACACACACACATGCTTGGAGAAGGAGATGGAGAAGAAGTAAGACCACTTCTTGTATTCAACACTCAAAGAATGAGAGGTTTTAGGTTACATTTGACTTTTATATGTGACCTGACCGTTCACACATGGGCGCCCACACATGGCCGACCGATCCTAACCCTTATCCTGATGAAATTCGAGGTGCGCCTCTCATCGGCGATCGCCCAATCCCCTTACCCTTTACATGTGGTGCCGACAAGCCCGGCCCATGACTCAGAATACGTAAAATAATTATATGATGTAAAATAATTATATGACTCAGAATACATAAAATAATTATATGACGTAAAAAGTAATACGTCTCAATGTCCGCCATAGGTTAACACTTTTTTCATCATAAATCCTAAAGACAGATAATACACCAACAACCGCCTCAACTAGAGGTTTACTTCCAAAATTTAGGAATCCTTCACTAATGTGTTCATGGTCTACAACCCGTACAACAAGTGGGATGACTTCAAATTCTAAGAATCATCATGATTCCTCATAATTCTATCCACTTGGATTTTCACTGAGCTCGGTTAATTTTAAGCGGTCCTAAACCTTGGACATGCCAACTGGTCTTACACCCAATTCCTATTCTGGTCAAAACTAGCCATGGAATGGTTGGTTTCACTTGACATCCACTTAGTTAGCCTCAACTAACTATCTACAAGCCGTCCGAAAACTTAGTTAGCCTCAACTAACTATCTACAAGCCGTTCGAAAACCTCAGCATTTTTTGGTATGACCATTACCACAAGACTTCCTAATGTGGCATCTTGGGTTATATCCATTGGTATTTCAGAGTTAATATGTAGTCTGGTTAAGTGTCCTTAACGGTGTGAACACCCTTTTATTTAGGGTCAAAATATAAGGCCTTGGTGTCTATAAAACCATGTATTTGGGTGGATTCATTACCACAATGCGTATCATTTGAGTTGTGCAAACTTGCTATCTCTTGGCTTGAGTATCTCAGCTCCCTCTCCCTCTTACTTTCTCTCTATCTCTTAATCTTGTACAACCATTGCTATGGCTTAAACCTTCTTCTCTCTCCTTGTTTCATCTCTCTTCTACAAACCTCATAATGGTGGTGATCTTCAAGCCTCCATAGCTGCATATATGTGATCTCCTAGATGCCAATATTGTATAAGAGCTAGGCCACATCTACATTTTTTGGGTTTTTACACTTATAGGGTTTTTATATTTTTAGGGTTTCTATGTTTTTAGGGCTTCCGGCCATCTATTCCCTTGTGTTTTTCTCTATCTTGTTCGCCATTCAGCCCACTGTCCAGCAGCATATATAGCCCTTAACACAAGCATATACATCCCTTAACACAAAGCACATATGAGGTCACACAAGCTGTCCACAATAGGCTGAACTTAACGCAACCATTCATGGTGCCATAGGGAACAAAAACATAGGTCTTTAGTGATGTCCATACACAACTAGCGCTTACCACCTATTCATCATCATGGGTTGTCTCATGCTATAAAAAACCATACGTGTGATCTTCCTTGATAACATCTCAGCCAACAACACCTCACCAGTGGCTCCTCCTCTAGTACTTGTGCCATCTCTCCTTGCCTACCCAATAGCTTCTACACAACCAATCTAGGCCAGAACTTCAGAGATCCTTTTTACCCTCCGGTGTTTTTTGCGTGATGACATCTTGCTCGTGCTAATGTGGTGCCTCCACCTAGACTTCTTACATGTGATCTGCACTAAGCACCTTCGTCACATTAGGCTACTCTTCAGTTTTGTGTGGACTTCGGCTCCATGGTACTCCTCTACAACAACATAATAGGTCCGTAAGGTACTTAGTGCTCATATCATTAATATTTTGAGATAAATTATCATGGAGGATTTTAAACTTTCCCTCGGGTCCTCTGCCCTAGCTTTCATGCCAAAAAGGAATGCACCTAGAAGTACTGTAAGCACTGTAATGAAGTATCTTCTCCTTTGCAAGTACACATCCCACACTTGACCATCAAGTGTCAGAATCTTGAAAACGTTGATACAAGAAGAACACATAAAATCATCATCGATGTTCTAGCAGCTCCAAAGGCACCAACAACTCAGCAACTGTCCTCAGCCCTCTAGTTGACTCAATTGGACACTTCAACACCCTCCCAACCTCCATGTCTGGTCCACCTGACTACTTCAGTTGTCCTCCCAAGTCAGTACAAACCTCCAAAAGCTCTCATCATTCTCCTACAAGAAGCCTTAGCTGACCTATCCAACTGACCAAATTCACTCCCAGTTGACATAGAACTAGCTGGAAACTGATTTCAAAATCCTCCACTTGTCCTAAATCCAGGAGTTTGTTAACCTTTGAAAATCTATCTTTTTAGTTGTATGTGTGAGCTTATCTACCTGGGTAGTCCATTGAGAAATGTGGTGCCACTGAGCACAAGGAAGCTAGGGAGTGAGTATGAGTAAATAGCAAAAGCAGCCACCTGAGCAAGCAAGGATAATCCCACATGAGCTAACAAAGCCAACATGCTCATATAAAAGGAGGTCATTTCAAGCAATGGAACAAGTAAGCTCTCAATTCTCTCTATGAGTACAAGTCTCAATCTTGTAACCTAATGGAACTTGAGTCTCAGCTTTATTAGTATTAATCTTTCATCATTATGAGTATGCTTAGGTTGCATCCACCTTAGATTAGTATTATCATTAGTGTAGGATTAGTGCTTGAGTAGATAGTCATCTTGACATTAGGAGGGCTCGATCCATGCTTAGGTTGCATCCACCTTAGATTAGTATTATCATTAGTGTAGGATTAGTGCTTGAGTAGATAGTCATCTTGACATTAGGAGGGCTCGATCCATGCTTTTAACATGGTATCATAGATTGGTTTTGCTTTCCTATCTTAGTTTAACATTTGTGCACATTATTAGCACTAATCTTTGTTATTAGGATTTCTTAATGTGGTTAGGGTTTTCCAAATTAGGGTCCTTGTCTCTTTTCATCATAGCTTTCCCTTCTTGCTACCTTTGAGATTAGAGAGAGAGAGAGAAAGGTCTCCACGGTTAAGAAGAGAGCATCTTCAAGTAGTTTTGTGTGAGCAACAAGGTGCATCTTGGCTACACCCAAAAAAAAAGATTGAGAAGTTTGTAGCCAGTGCATATAGAAAATAGGGAGAAAGCAAAAGCTCTACACTTAATAGAGGAAGCAAGGGTTTTAGCTTGTTGTGGGCAAGTGGTGTAGCAATCCAAGCTTCTCATGGAGCAGCCTTTTTGTTAAGCACATCAAAGACAAAGACACACACACTCAGTCGCTTGTGTGCCAATTTTTTTAAAAAGGAAGAAGAAGGCCGACTAATCCATTGACCATAAATAGACATAGCTTCCATCGTGCTCTCCAAAGCTATAAGCACTTTGATTAGTGCGAGCCATGGCAATAAAGCTTGTAAAAGCTAAATTGTAATAGAGTAGCAAAAAACTACCCACAAGTCAACCCAGGGAAACACACCATGCAAGCAACTGGCCACAAAGGCAGCCCCAATGTCGGCCTTTGCCCGCATAAGCGGGGTGAAGAAGCTTCACCGCTTAAGGACGGGAAGAATCGTGGGTGTCACATAGTTTGGAAACGGCATGCGTGAGTCACCCGTAGCAACGGTGGAGCTCGACCGGACATGGAATCCACACGCTAGAGTGCATGTGGCGAGTGTGTTCGGGGTGAGGCACCCAGGTCGGAGGACTGTGGGTAGTTGGGCTAGTATGGGCAAGCAGGCCACCATATAAGCTAGCAATGTGGATACTTATGCACATTCCTCTATGGCGGCTGGGTGGTGACTAGAGCTTCGGAGCCCTCCTTGGCTATGGCGACAGTTACGGTGATATAAAATTGGTATCAGAGCATGGTTGGATCAACCGCTCACTTCTTCGCGTGTAACCAAGCCCTCCTTGGCTATGGCTACGGTTACTGCGATGTAACATTGGCATCAGAGCATGGTTGGATCGACCGCTCACTTCTTCACGTGTGACCGAGCTTCCTTCACTTCTTCACGTGTGATCGAGCTTCGGAAGATAGAAGGATAATCTCAATTTTTATTTTTGAATGGTTATCTTTCTTGTTTTTCCTTCTGTACGGCACTGTGAAGATATGGTAGCAGCAGAGCAGCTCGGCAGGGAAAAAAATTTATTGTTCCGTTTAGGCGCCTGGCTCACATGGCTGGCATCCGACAAGACGGACGTGCATAGCTTCGGGATTCTAATAAGACGGAGGTGGTATGCGGCCGCAGGGTAAGCGAGGTTATAAGAGAGAGTCTCTCTTGGCGCTGTGGTATGCGCTAGCGTCCGGCTACCGGACCTCTGTGGCTGTCCCGAACGTTTACTCTCCGTGCCCTGTTCTATGCAAGGCCTATCAGGCTCTTGCCTAGCTCACCCAGTACCTGAACGGCAGCCACCGGCAGTGACAGCCAGGGCGCTAGCCACGGCAGCTAAGTGTAACCATTGCCGAACGGCAACGGAAAACGTCGCGCAGGCTGCACAGCTGACCCCAGCGTTCTCAACAGCCTGCATAGTAGCTTCTGTACTCTCGACGACCTGGTCGGCTGCACGAAGGCCATAAGGCAAAGATAAAGCTTTAGAGCCTAATAATTTTTTTAAATTTTTTTGGGAGGTTCCCACGGTTTTTCTTTTTAAAACCGTGGAAACGCTTTGGGTGTGTGTGTGGGCTTTGTGTGTGTGTGTGGGGGGGGGGGGTGTCTGAAACACACACTGGATGACACAAGTCAGCCATGTGTAGGTAATTTTGTGCCGTCATCGGAGCATAGACAAAGCAAATCTTTCGAGCAAGGTTAGCACCATTGTCGTGGTCATCATTTTGTGGGTGTATGCACTTGTATTTGTGACCGATTGCTCGTGTGCGTAGTCACACATGACAGCTACATTGATTCAAGAGTAATGGAGCTTGGATTGCACCCAACGAGTGACCATGTATATTGCATCGATGGACGCGCTTGAAATGTGGCATTAGCTACCATTTAATTTTCATATCTTGGTTGCTACGTGCATGTGTAGCTAGGCATGACATTTGTGTGTGCTGAGTCACACACAAGGCTAGGCACACAAGGATGTTAGATTCCATTGTTGTGGGATAATGCCAATTAATCCATTGCCCGTTTTTATCTTGCACTAAACAACTACAGTGTTGTAGCCTAGCCCGTTGAGGCTTAGTGAATGACTTAATAAGTCAAGCCGGAGAGTCTAATAGTGCTTGTATGGTCCTAGATTCATGAGACGGTCTCTTGGATGAGGACGTACTAAACAATCACAGTGTTGTGCTACTTAACAACCAAAGTATATTATGCTTGGTCCGTAGAGATGCAAGCACTTGCTGGTCCATAGAGATAAACTGTTCTAAGATTTGTAGTGATCTTAGAGTGAGATCCGTAGTGATCCTTAAGTTTGGACTTTACCGAACGTAGAGAAACTTGTGTGTTGATGACTTGAGATGTGGTTCAACATGACTTCTAGAAAGTACACAGCTACTTAACCTACTTATGGAGCATGTCATTGCTCCTTTTTTTTTAAATGAGAGTATCTTAGAGTGAGATCCATAGTGATCCTTAAGTTTGGAGTTTACTGAACGTAGAGAAACCTGGGTGTTAATGACTTGAACTGTGGTTCAAGTCATTAACACCCATAGTGATCCTTAAGTTTGGAGTTTACTAAACGTAGAGAAACCTGGGTGTTAATGACTTGAACTGTGGTTCAAGTCATTAACACCCATAGTGATCCTTAAGTTTGGAGTTTACTGAACGTAGAGAAACCTGGGTGTTAATGACTTGAACTGTGGTTCAATGTGACTTCTAGAAAGTACGCAGTTACTTAACCTACCTATGGAGCATGTCATTGCTTCTTTTGTTTGAAATGAGAGTATCCCTAAGAGGTCTTGTTCTAAGCTAGCTTGTCTGGCTATTCTTTAATACCTTAAGAGCTTGGATTGATTACCAATTTAGGTAGCGGCCCATTGAGATCTTATTAGATTACTTTGAGAAATACTCTAGATTGAGTATTGAAGGCTGTGGAGTTCCTTATATTATAGCCATGTTAAACTTTGGAATAAACTGTATGTCATATATGGTGTTGCATAATTCATATAGTCAAACACCCTTGGTTTGGATGTGTAGTCATCCATATGCTTGAGATTTTGTATTTATTTCTCAAGGAGAGGAAAAGAGTCCACTTGTGTGTCACAATGAGCTTCATGCTCACTTGATGGTATGGGACGTCAAGTGCTCATAAAGGTCATTGTGGTCTTGGTGGTATGGGACACCAAGGCTCGTACACATAGGTTAAACCCTTAGTTGTTTATACGCTTGTTCCGTAGTGATCAAGTATTGGTATACTTGTTTCGTATCAAGTGTTTGGACAAGATTGAGCTTTGAAACTCACTTGATAGCCTTTGTTGGGAAGAAATCCAATGATAGAGTTCAGAGAAGCTCTGGGTAGCATAGCCATGATCAAATATTAGTGTGCTGACAAAGTGGTTTCTAGTTTGAGAATGCTATAGAACCATTGAAGTCAATATTAGATAATTTGGGAAAAATCTCATATTTTGGGAATCAATCACTCCATTTAATTTTGCATATATCTTAAACATGCTAACTCCAAATTTGTCGGAGATTGTAGATCTAGATTCTACTCTTCAAGGTCTTTCCCATGATATGTCACATAAGGGAGTTTTGACAAAATTTTGCACAAGTCCACCATGATTTCATTTTTCAAATGAAAATGGGATTTTTTCCAAATTATCTAATATGGTGTTATTGGTGAGCAGGGACACTAGTATTGTCGGATGATTCTTATATGCAGGGGACACCCTACAATATTTAGGGAGTGTAATCTTAGGCTGCTATTGTACAAATTATGGAAGTATGGAATGACTTTCATAAATTAAAAAGGTAAATTCTTAGTTTACTTGGACTATTTAGTGTTGCAAAGTTCATATCCTTATAGAATCTACCAGTTGCAAGGCACTGGGAAATGAGTGGATCATTACCAGTATATGATGAGGTTACTACCTTGTTAAAGTGAGAAGTACTTCACTCCAGACGAGCATGGTTATTTATTGTCATTAGATCCAACATAGTTTTATAAACCATGACTGTGTTTGTTAGAAAGAATTCTCAGCTGGAGAGCTTAGTGGAGTATTCTAACATGTCTGGCGAGTTTAGGACTGAACATGCTGGTTTAGAAGTAAACTCACGGTTTGAAGCTAATCCGAAGAGATTAGAGACAAACCACACTAGATTTGGCGATAGTCAAGAGTGATTACACAAATCTTGATCTTGATACTAGTATGGAATGCCTAGCAGTTTTCTTGATCATTTTTATACTTTGGCATGGTATTGTTGTATGCACGCACACTTTCCAACAATCATCGCCTTCCTCGTGAGAAAGGTGTGCCAATCCAGAGTGATTAGTCGAGGTTTCTTTGAGAAGAAGAGTGAGCATTGATTTGAAGTGATCAAATGAATCTCTTGGGTTATGTAATGAAACGGACCCTTCATGCCCGCTTGACCTTGTGTCAAATGGGGATGATAAAGTTATCGAAAGAAAGTGATAGGTTCATTTAACTGATATAGGTGTTAACTTCCAACGGGCTCAAATTTTATGGAAAGCCACAAGCCTTAGGTGCTTGTTATTCTAGATAAAGCCCTAACCTTGTTAATTTGGTGCTAAACCAAATTGGTAAGATTGTTCAATGTGTAGTTGAGTATGCATGAAATTGTTGTCATGCTATGCTCAGGCATGGTAGATGGCCATGAGGTGGTACGACAAAGTCTTGAGCAACTCTTTTAGGGACTTTACTATTTATATTCACACTAAAAGTTGAAATCTAAGGCTACTATCACAGCCTAGGAGGACTCATGGTTAGTTGCTAACCATAGAGTTTAGAGATTGACATAGTTGTTGAGTGAATATATTTGAATCAACAACAATTGGGTGCTAGAATACCCCATACTTTGTGCCGTGGTGCCAAAGGTTTTGAGGCAATCTAGATGAGCATTTCGCAGTATAATAAGCGGCTTGAGCATCTTGTTAAAGATAGCTCTATAAATATCCTAACTTGAAATATATTCATGGGTACAAAATTAATGTTAAAGGAGTACTTCACAATAAGTGGCTCGAGCATCTTGTTAAAGACAGCTTTGTAAATGTCCCAACTTAAAATATATTCATGGGTACAAAGTTACTTTTAGACGAGTACGGAGTTACTCAACCAAATCAAGGGAAGAATTTGGTGTTTTAATAGACAGGGTAAAGTGGATGTTGTTCCTCTTTACTTTGCTCTAGGAAAAAGAATAATCGTACACATTTGTGTTTTGTAATATGTTTATGAAGTGCGTACAAGGACCCATTAATTTTTGTTGTCATCGATTACAATAGGGTAGTATATTGCCACCTATACGGGTAGGTAATGCATTGCCATTATCATGGGGAGGCAACAAAGATTTGTTATATGCCAGACTTTATATTAATATTGAACACAAATTAGTTAGCTGTTGTCTTATTCATGTCAAAGCAATCTCGAAGTACAGAGATTGATTTTGTTTGTCTATTGGTGTAAGGTTTTTTGGAGGCATCCCTAATCCACATATCACAGCGTGTGTATATACAAATTAGGTAAGTGATAAAGAATTTCTCATTTATTTCTTTATAGTAAATCATTTCCCATAATTGAAATGGTTTACGATATTGTTTCGCATAGTAGAGGTGTCCAATGAGACGACACTTATAGAGGTGTGTCTGGATAGTGCTATTAGATTTTGGATGTGACCATAGATAGCCCATAAACATGTCCGTAGAGACATGGTTGGCCGTAGATATACTAAAGGCATGATGTTATTCGATGCCTTAGTAGAAGTTTGTGTTTTGTTGACATCCTTCATAGTGGCAAGTGGCAACTATGGTTTGGTGTTCCAGATGAAACACGAGTGTTGCATAATTCCTTGCTCGTAGTACTTAAGGAAAATATGTGTTGTGTGTCTTGCTTTCCTTGTCATAGTACTTAGGGAAGTTACAGGTGTAGATAACCATATGATCTACACACAAACACTTGTTTACAAATTTTTGAAACGTTCACGGATGAAAACTCTTCTTGAAGGGAAAAGTAAATAGGTTGACAAGTTTCTTCCAAGTAATAAGACGTGAAAACATATGAGTTTGAAAGGCTCTTTATCAAACATCTTTACAAACTATATGGCCTGCCCCCTGCAGATATAGTGTTTGGTAGAGATAGAAAGTTTGGTAGTAATGTTTGAAGGAAAATCTTCAAAGGTTAAATATCACTCTAAGTAAGAGTGAGGTCAACCATCCGTAGATTGATGGTGGTTAAACTGAAAACCCAACAAGATTCTAAAGCATATGCTTGTGCATAGATGAATAATCTTCGCACCTTTGGAATCTATTTTTTGTTGTTCATGAGACTAGTTTGCTGTAATTACGTTGTTTTATGGTCTCTAGTCTAGAGCTCCTATGGCCGTAGAGCTATGCAAGGAGAAGAGTAAACAAGTTGGCAGCATAGCATGGTAGCGTAGTCTATAAATATTTAGAAGCGTAGTCTACAAATGGTTGCTAGCGTAGTCTACAAACTTAAGTTGCTGGAGAGCTCTCAAGTACACCTAGTTTTTCATGTGAGTGGCATGTGAAAATAATGTATCACCAAGACAACGTAGTTTGTCTTAAAGTTGTAGTTGAGTCCTTGGAGTTACCGCACTTACATGTGAACCAAGGAGAATTCTTAGGTTCAAAGACCGGAACACAAGGTTTATTGTGTACCTGAGAAATTATTAAATGGAAGGATACCGGCAATGTGGATACTTATCCACATTCCTCTACGGTTGGGTTGTGACTAGAGCTCAGAGCCCTCCTTGGCTATGGTAGCAGGGTTACATCAGTGTAACAATGGCTCTTCTCGAGTTCCTCTATAGCGACAACAAGTGTGACGGATGTGTTCTTTGATAGAATCCCAGAAGCGATGCAAATGCAATAAAAGGGCACAAAATTAACTCAGAGGAAACACCATGCAAACAAAGCAAAAGCATAAGGGCGACACTCTGTTGTGGCACACTACAAGGTAGCGTCGAGGTGAGAGAACATTGCACCACAAATCAACTTATCCATTTGTGCAACCCTAAGCGTCCATGATAGCATCACCAGCTAGATCATCATCAACATGGCCTTCATCCACATTCACAACATCATCATCGATAATAAAAAAATCACAAAAAAAAAATCTTATATGCCACCATTATGAGCAAGCAAGAAATGTTCTCGAGCCAAAAGATGTTTGTAATATGTAGCCAAATGAGCATGCAAAAATATGTCAAATGTGTGATAAGTGGTAAAGAGCACAACTCTACACCAAAGGTATAATGAAGAAGACAATGCCAAAAGGTAGACACAAAGGCAAGCAAGGAAACGCAGTCAAAAGCCGGAGTTAAAGCCAAGAGCAAAAGATCAAGAGTAAAGGAAACAACAAGGGATCTTCATCGAGCAAAAGTAAGGAGATCTCAAGTAAGCAATATCACTAAGCAAAAAAGGAGCTACCAACTACTACCCTAACCTAATGTTGTAAGCCACCAAATAAGAAGGCAAATCTATGTGTTTGTAAGCACGCTTTACCACCTAAGAGTAGCCAGAGGGCACCTAAGGGGAAGTGATGCAAATGTAAACACTCCTAACCATCTAAGAGTAGCTAGTCAAGAACCCGGGGGGGAGATGTTCCTTGGATTTTGTAATGCCTTGAAGGTAGCTCTCCATTATTCCCTTTTTGCCCCTACTTTAGGCAAGGGGGGGTTGTTTTGGTATGTTGATGTAAGCGGTTTGACCTTTACACCGGGCCATGCTTTATAAACCTATGAGCCATGCTTTTAGCCTTTAAGCCATGTTCATGTGCTGCTGAGCTAGTTTGTGGGGGCCATGTCTGGTCTCTTTGCTTGTGTTGAAGTGTTACAAGACTATTGAAGGTTATGCCTGCAACTCCACCATCACTCCGAAGGGGGTTTGCTAGGTATTTCAGAGTTAATCTCTTGAGTCTGGTCAAGTGTCCTTAATGGTGTGAACACTCTCTTATTTAGGGTCAAAACATAAGGCCTTCGTGCTTATAAAAGGATCTATTGGGTGGATTCATTATCACAATGAACATCATTTGAGTTATGCAAACTTACTCTCTCTTCGCTTGAGTGTCTCATCTCTCTCCTCCTCTTACTTTCTCTCTATCTCTTCATCTTGTATGACCATTGCTATGGCTTAAACCTTCTTCTCTCTCCTTACTTCATCTCTCTTCTACACACCTCACCATGACAATCTTCAAGCCGCCCATAGCTACATATGTGTAATCTCCTGGATGCCAATAATGTCAATCCTAATAAGATTGCCCGCCGCCACACCCACCACCAGTGGCTATCTATTGGGGGTGAATATCAGCATTCTCCGCACATCCCTTAGAAAAAACCCCTCCATTCATGGAGAAAGGGTAAGAGCATGGAAAAAGAGATTCCATCACAACTATCACATAGGCCTTGAAAACTAAGTTTCATCAACAAAGGGGTTTTACAAAAGGGTACGAGGAGTACTTGAAAAATTTTACCTTGGAGTAGAAATCCTAGCACTAAAAAGAGAAATATTCTCATCTCATGACTTAGGACCTATGGAGTCATGACTATTGAGCCACTCTTGGACCCATTAATATGTGTGCGGACTCTTGCTCGAATCCCACATACCATGAGCCTGTAGACACCATGTGATAACCTTTTTGTCATTGGTTGTTGGTAAAGGTAGAGAGCACCCATTAACCTTGGGTTCATCACAATCCTCCCCCATGGAATTATGGATAATGCAATCATTTTCCAGTATTACCACTAGTGGCATGTAAATCCAAGCCAACCCAATGTTTGTACATGCTCAAAGTCATCATTATTATGATTGACTCCACGTCGTTATTGCCAAGCAACTCCACATAATTTCTCCCCACCAACAAGTCCATAATTTCCTATTTGCGACTTACGTGCTTTATGGGTCGAATGGAAGCGAAAGGCTAGAGAAAAGATTATAGGGTAGCTGGGAACGCTTGTGTCGATGTTAAGCTTCATGTCATGGAGGAAAATATTGGAAACATTAATTTTTGGAACTTTGGAACACCTACACAAATGAGAAATAGTATGGGAAGGGAGTACTTTATAGGGACAAAAAGTTGCTTCTTGCTTTTAGTTTTTTTAAAGATATTGATTTTTGAAACATTGGAACACCTACAAGAATGAAACGTTGATTTTTGAAACTTTGGAACACCTATAAGAATGAGGAATAAGGGAGGAATTTTATAGGGAGAAAAAGTTGCTTCTTTATTTTAGTTTTTTTTTAAGATTTGAATTTTTGAAACTTTGGAACACCTACAAGAATGAGGAATAGTATGGGGGTACTTTTATCGTATGGGGAGGGGGTACTTTTATAGGGAGAAAAAGTTGCTTCTTGCTTTTAGTTTTTTAAAAGAAGCTAGATCTTGTTTTTTTTTAATAGACCATTAGTCTTTTTTAAAGCCTTGGCCCATTTTTTTTTAAAGAAAAAACATGTCATTCCTCGCTTTTTTAAAAAAACCATAGCCTTATTTTCTTAGCTCATTAACATGCCACCCCCTATGCCACGGGTTTCTCCCTCTGTGTGAGTATCATTTTCCCCTTTCTATCTTACACATGGGCCTGCCTCTCATCATGGCTAGCCTATGTGTGCTGCTGACTGTAGCCTCTTGCAGTGATATGCGTGATCATTATAATTTATCTGCCCCTTCCTCTCTTATATACGCACTAGTGTCGTGACCCGTCTCCAACGGGTAGGAGCTAGACACACCATTAAAAAAGATAACTTTTTCAAGGAAGCATCTTTGCATGCAATTACAGGCAAAAGAAATATGTGTAAAGTCACCCTTCCTTTCCTCTTTTGAATAGAAAGTGGAGATACTTATCTATGACATGCAGGAACTTGGCACAATTGGGCCTAGTGAAAATAGAAGCTAGGCACATCGGGTTACACACAAACACACATATAGATGTGTGTATATATGTATGTGTGTATGTACATGTACGTATGTGTATGTGTACGTGTAATCCATTTGAAACCATACATGCTACAATAGGAAGATATGTGTATATGTGTGTGCGCCTATAAATGCATATGTGCATGTCACATACACACATGTAAATATGTGTCTATGTATGCGCGCACACAAACAATTTATGTATGTGAGCACCCATAATATCCATAGATATTGTTCACACTCATACATGTATGTATACATGTATTTATGAGTTGACTTCATGGTCCTCAACTTGCCAACCTTATATATAAACACATCATGCTTGCCATATATATCCATAAAAGCACCAAACTTAGCATATAAATATACATCTAGCATTCCAACCCAATAAAATGTGGACAATCTTAACACACCTGAACACGGGTTTAAAACAATCTTCGGACAACTAGATTATCTCTCGTTGGAAGCCTATACTCCTCGCCTCCATCTGGCAAAATATATGTAAGATAAAAACATTAGCTATTGAAGATATAATTCTCGAGGAAAAAAAGAAGGATAAGGATAAAACCTTACAAAACTCATTTGGTGGATCAATATTTGAGGCGAACGGTGTTTGAACAGGCTTGTAAACAACAAATCAAAAAATTATGTATTGTCTAGTGCCTATGCACCGAAAATCTAACTTATCAGGCTTTTTATAGTCCACAAACATTACGCGTACATGAAGTTAATCCGCAATCTTAGATTGTAAATTCCAAGGAGCCCAAAGCTCTCGTTGTAAGTGTCTTGCCATACAAACCTAACAATAATCTGGGTTCTAAAAAATAAAGATATTCCCTGTTGCAAAAAGAATGTTTCAATAACAATATAAATTTATCAAATAAAACACAAAAGCTACATAAAAAGGAAGTTTCTATATATACTGTAAAACATCAGTGCTCTCTAATAGTTCGATAATTAGAGATGTTGCTTGTCCTTCCCAAAATGGAGGGTCTACAATTCAGCCATGAATATTAAATAGATTTTGGAAAACAATAATAACTATATTATAGCAACCGTCTGAAAAAAATTTCTTCGATTTCTTGTCTATCACCATAAACGAATGAAAATGATCTTGCCACATTCATCTTAAGCAATATACCCCTGATATCAAATATAACTCTCTCTCTCTCTCTCTCTCTCTCTCTCTCTCTCTCTCTCTCTCTCTCTCTCTCTCTCTCTCTCTCTATCTATCTATCTATCTATCTATCTATCTATCTATTTATATATATATATATATATATATATACACACATATACATATGTGTGTGTGCGCGTGTGTGTGTGTGTTCAGTAGCTTAAGCCAAGCAAGGAATAATATAATGGCAATGTATATAAAAGCAATCCAAAAGCAAACAAAGGAACACTAAGGGGCAGATGTAAAACTAGTGTTTGAAGCTTCCATGTATGTCTAACATCAGTATTGCAGAAATAGCACATCTTATCTTTCCATTGCGAGCGACAACTGATAGTCACTTGAAAAAGAAGGAGTGACATCCCCACCTTGCAACTACACATCACATTTGCGAACCTTTTCCCAATGATGGCACTTTACTCTGCTTGTCTTTGGAACTCTCTTAATAGCCCACTTTGTATCATGAATTTCTTTTTCCATTTCTACTAGTTGTTTGTCTGTATCATGCTCCAAGTCTATTGTTGCATCCTTTGCCTTTATAGAGTTCACTGTTTTTACAGAGATAAATTATGGTCTATGACTATAATTAGCAGCATTTTCCTCTTCTCCTTGGTGAAGAGGTCTCTTTGATTGAATAGTCTTCTTCTCCCCCTTAAATTTTATCCTATTTATAAACATTGGAGTTCCCATCACTGCATCACCAACTATTCGTGAAGTGGCTCCAAGAGATGGGCTGGTCTTTTGCCTTGACAAAGTTCTATCTATTAGCATTTGAAGATCAGGTCCACTACAAATGTATTTTCCCTCCATAAAAGCTAGTCGTTGAGCGCATTACAAGATTGCATTTATCATATCTGTGACACAAGCATCATAGAGGTTAACTTTGTGCTTATAACCCTCTCCTGCTAGCCACCTCCCATGTTTTGATTCCGATAGATTAGTCCTGGGCACCAATGCATTAATTGTGGGATCCCCACCTTGCACATGCACAGGATTCTTAGGTCTTGACACGATGTCATTTTAAGAAGAAAACATATATCTTACAAACACAACAAAGAACTTTTATGCAACTGTACAAGAAAGTGTCCCTAGTGTCCTCCTCTAAAATGTCACCAACTAAGCCAGCTACTATCAAGTTTTGCAATGCTCTTATCTACAACTTTACGTGTTGCCCACCAAGCACGAATTTTTTTGAACTATACAAGAGTATCATCTTTTGTCTTGCATGTCCTTCATGTTTCACACATTGCAATGTGCACCTCTCTATACTGTGAGAAAATATATTTATTGGTATGAACATTAAGGCTATCTCTCCAATGAAAAAGGCATGAGCGTTCTTTTCCAACCATCTTTTTTGCCATTGCTGTAAACCCTACGAATAGCATTCCAATTGGCTCCTGCCTCATTAGCCATAAATCCACAAAAATTTACTGGCTTCCCTCGTTGCTCAATCATAACTAAATTTAGATTCTCCCAGAATAAGACTCGTACCTCTTCATCTTCTTCCTTGAACTCACATGTGGCAATTGTTAACAACTCTTGGATATTGAAAATAAAATTAAAATACGAGAGGTGTGCAAGAAAACTATTTGGACACTGAAAACAAAACTAAAATATGAGAGAAGTGTACAATGAAACTATTGATTAGTGAAGGCTGCTAAAAATGAAACTACTCACAAGGGGTCACACACGTGCGGCCATCGTATGGCATCCCTCAATTCTATGAACGTGATTAAAGAAAACCCAAGAGTGTCGCAAATCACTATCACCGTTAGCATCCATTTGATCCATAATGTCCACCCCTGCTGAGCCTGGTCCTGTTGTTGACATCTTAAATATAAAACATATCTCATCCGAATTTTGAGCTTGTAAGGGGAAACAACTGCCATGTGGAAGGATGCAAAATGACTTTTTCTCTTCAGTTCCAAGATTGCTTCTATTCCTTCACCTTGTGGTTTATTAGTTTTTCGACTCTACATGACCATTTGCTTTAGCCTGCACAACAAATATATCCATGAACACTGTGTTTTGAAATTTCCAACTACAATACATAAAAATACTAGGAATCACTTACTTGCTAAGCTTCAACAATCCTTGGAGCTCTTGTGCCATCTCAGAAAACTCTTTCTCATACATGTGTTCTGCCACCTTTCTATCTTCATTTGTAAATGTTTTCAAAATTAATTCCCTAGCAATAATCATCTGAATCTTTCTTGGACCTGCATTGTGGTCCTTGCTAACTACTCGAGTAATAAGGGCTTTTGTGTTTCTCAAAGCTGCTCTACACATCCCCTTTGGCACTTCATGTGTATGCATCCCCCACTCTATAAACAGTCTGCTGTGGGAAGAGTCTTCGGACATAAAGTAGTATACACACACTGAGCATATCCCTACACACATAGGAACATGTTTACAAAAGAAGCACTCCAAGTTCCCAAAACTACCCATTGCCAAAGAGCCCTTTTTGGAGGAGACTTCAATAATTGCCCTTTCTAATAAATTCTATTTGGAACCTTTTGGAGGAGACTTCAATAATTGCCCTTTCTAATAAATTCTATTTGGAACCTTTGAATGGGCAAGGAACAAACATCTTTCATTCATACATTGATAGATTCCACCATAAAAGCTTTTTCTTAGAATAAATGTTTTGTTGGATTTGGTTTGTGTATGTGGTTTTGTCCATACATTTACATCGTACTTCTATTCCATTACCTCCATCCCTTTTCCATTTATCAATTCATAAATAGAATTCCAAACACAAAGCTTGGGTAGATTAGTCACTTTACCCTTGTATTCACATTCTTCCACCAACTTTTTGAGGAGATCAGAGCACGGGGAAGAGTCCGAATTATTTGGAATGCGTCATGACATTGGTTCTTGAAATATAGTCTCTGCTTCAATATCCAAGACAATGTTTTCATCGCATGATCCTTCTTGTCTAACTTCCTTTATCAATTTCTCTGTGAAAGAATATCACTCTATCAAAATTGTTGGAATTAGGGTTGCAGGAAAGCACACAAAGCTTGGAGAAGAAGCAGCAAGAATGCACACAACACAAAGTATTAGATTGTGTCAATGTACAAAAGATACGAATTTCTATGGCACAAAAAGTCAAAAGTTTCACTTTATTATAAGAAGGGAGTACTACTCACATTGGAGAGTTGAAACCCCCACTTTGTTGTGTTACATTGGAGTTGCAGTGCGACCTAGAAGACTCTAGGTTGCTTTGATCTACTCTTGCTAAAAATCAGGAAGATAAACTACATTCAAGTATGAAATATTTCTCATTGTCAATCTCTTTATAGATAGGGATTAGACAAAGAACTCGATAAACCCCATCCGTTTCAATCAATGCCTCTAACACCACATTCAAGTATGAAATATTTCTCATTGCCAATCTCTTTATAGATAGGGATTAGACAAAGAACTCGATAAACCCCATCCGTTTCAATCAATGCCTCTAACACCACATCATGATTGCATTTAAGCTTTTCTTATAGCATTTTATGTGAAGCCACAACCTTTCAATCCATGAAAGGAACTTCAATAGAATTTGCTCCAGTATTTCCCAAGAAAACCTTTGCAGACCTGCAACATTAATAGATTAATGATTTATTTACTATTTTACATTCACTTTTATTTCATTTTGATATCTTATAAACCTCACATATATTATCGATTAGTTATAATTCATTTAAAACATTGCTATATGTTATTTAGTTAAAAAAATATCAAAATAGTTTGTACTATTTTAATTCAAAACTAATATTTATCAACAATGATAAAAAATTCTATTTGTAGCATTATATGGTAGTGATGTGTGTGAACACACTTAGGACTGTCGGGGCAGGAGGTTTTTTCCCCCATGTGTATGTACACCCTCTTATTTACTCATTTTGGGATGTGTACTTATCTTTTGTATCTGGCACACATTTGTTCATTCTATTCTAGTAAGTTTGTGTGCTCTCAAGCTTCTCTATCTTGTGTGTGTGCATTGTTGCAACCCTAACCCTAATTCCAACAATTGGTATCAGAGCTAGCTTCCTTGACACTTGATCTAGTAGTTTGCCTCCCTCCTCACATGACCCTATTTTCTATCTCCTCCGATTGAGATACCCTCTTAGGAGAAGAAGGTATATACTGTAGTGTGGTGTATACAATGTATACAACATTTTTGGGTTCCACGACGCGATTTAGGCGCATTTCAGGTGTGTTTTGGACATCGCAAGGTTTCTGCAGACATTCTGGAGAGGTGTCGTTTTGGATTGGTTCATTTTGGGTGTTTGGGCTGTGTGGCGGCAAAGATTTGGTGTGCAGCAACATCTCAACAACATTGGCCATCATACTTTCGCTCTAGTAACACTCTATCCTCTACTCTGTGTTATTTTTCATACACTTTGCAGGTGATTCAGTCAGTTGGCAGGCATCCAGGGTTGCATTTAGTGAATACTGATTAGTACTTGTAGTGTGTTGAAAGATTTTGCATTTGGTAGAAAGTCATGGCTGGCAGTAGTGATGTATTCAACATGTTGTCTGCTGAGGACAAACTTGATGGGACTAACTACCCATTGTGGTCCTATATGATGAGGCATGTATTGGTTACTAAAGGCCTTTGGAATGTGGTCAATGGTAGTGAAACTCGTCCTGTTTCACAAGTACTAGTGCAACTAGGTATTGCAGGTACATCTGAAGTAGAATATGATATAGATGTGGCTCCTCCACATGCACCACTAGTACCTCCCACTACTGCTCAAACGAGATGGGATGGAAGAGATGCACGGGCACATGCATTGCTTGCACTTTCTGAAGCAAAGCATTATTCCTCATATTCGGTCATGTAAGACTTCAAAACAGGCATGGGATGCACTTGCTGCATTATACCAGGTGTGCGATGAAGCATGTGCTGCATATCTGCACAAATAGTTGAATTCTGAGCACATGGCAACACATCATGGGTGGAATGTACATCAGTTGGTCATTAAGGATGCATTCTTGAATGGTGATTTACATGAGGAGGTGTATGTATCACAACCTCCTGGTTTTGTTTTATGAAAGGAGAAGAGTCTAAAGTATGCAGGTTAAAAAAGGCTCTTTATGGCCTTAAGCAAGCTCTTAAAGCATGGTATGAGAAGATTCATACATACTTGGTTGCAAATGATTTTTGCAACAGTCCAAGAGAGAGTACCCTCTATGTGAAGAGGAGTAAGGACACATTTTTGGTCATCGTTTTATACATTGATGACATGCTACTCTCAGGACCCAATATAGATCAAATTTCAGCCTTTAAGGCTGATTTGCAGTCATCGTTTGAGATGTTAGATTTGGGGCCATTGCATTACTATTTGGGGATTCAGTTTATGCAGCGCAATGATGGCATTGTTATGCTGCGGTCTAAATATATATAGAAGCTATTGAAGAGGTTTAATCTTGAAGGCTGTAAACTTGTGGCTACAACTATGGAGACAGGTACTCGACTTAGTCTTCAAGCTGCAGGAGACTCTTTTGATGCTAGTTTGTATCAGCAAGCTGTCGGATCCCTTCTTTATATATGCAACATGAGGCCAGATACACAGTATGTGGTCTCACAGTTGAGCAGATTTATGCATAGCCTAGGTACGAAGCATTGACAAGCTGTTAAGCGGATTTTCACTATTTACAAGGAGCTCAATATTTTGGATTGTTTTATCCAAAAGGTGGTGAGTCACAGCTGCATGCTTTTAGTGATTCAGATTGGGTTGGATGTTATGACACACGAGTGTCCACTAGTGGGTTTTGCTTTCGCCTTGGTGATTCATGTATATCATGGCTCAGCAAGAAGCAGCCTACAGTGGTGGCCACTTCCAACTGTGAAGCTGAGTACAGGGCAGCTTTTACAGCTACAGTTGAGTGTGTGTGGCTTAGACGTCTTATGGTTGATTTGGGTGTTGGATGGTCATCTAGCACTACGATTTTCACTAACAGCCAGAGCGCATTAGCAATTGTGATGAGGAACCCAGTGTTTCATGCTCGCACTAAGCACATTGAGGTGCATTACCACTATGTCAGGGAAAGACTCTGCACAGCAGAGATTAGCTTGATCTATGTGCCTACACATGACAACATGGCAGATTTATTCACGAAGGCTCTTCCTCGTGGACAAGTTCGAAGCTTTTCATAAAGCTTTGGGCTTACTATCTTTTCAGGGTTAATCGGCCATACCGTGTACATGTTCACATCATCACTCCAAGGGGGGATTTTTAGCATTATATGGTAGTAATGTGTGTGAACATACTTAGGACCGATGAGGGTACTTTTTCCCTCGCTTTGAGGTTTTTTCCCCGTGCGTATGTACACCCTCTTATCTACTCATTTTGGGGTGTGTACTTATCTTTTGTGTCTGGCACACATTTTTTCATTCTATTCTAGTGAGTTTGTGTGCTCTCAAGCTTCTCTATCTTGTGTGTGTGCATTGTTGCAACCCTAACCCTAATTCCAACACTATTTTATGTGAATAGTAATCTAAACTTTAAATAATAGGGAAAGTCTGTAGGGTTGGATGATAAAATTTGACAGTGGTCAACAATAGGGAATTGAATCAGGTTACAATCAGGGTACAATCAGGGTCAGTTGAAGCCAATAGTGCATCAAGGAAAGTTATCTACTAGAAGGATCAAAGGGTAGACATAGTCTGACTAGGTTGAGAGGAAGTGGTGGTTGATTGGGTGTGACAGTCAGGGTCAGTTTGAATCAGTCAGACAATTCGAAAGGAGTGTTCTATAGTT
>NC_141091.1:35962330-36067330 GCF_041138505.1 Cibotium barometz
GCGGAAGTTTGCAAACGGTGCGCTGGTATAGAGGGTACCTAGGCCTACATGAAGAGAGAGAGAGAGAGAGAGAGAGAGAGAGAGAGAGAGAGAGAGGGTTCAGGAAAAGATAGGTTCGCCTTAACCTAGAACTTGCTCAATTTCTTAAAAAACCTTCTCAAATTGAAGGAAGAAGGGAAAACACTTGCTAATTTTTTTTAAAGATTTAGTTATATTTAGATTTTAGTATAATGAAAAAGCTTATTCAAGATTACAATTTCCCCTTCAATTCATGATGAAAAGGATTGATGTAAGACTCAATAAGATTAATTTCCCCAACTTTGGAGAGAGGTATTCCTCTGCTTTCTTCTACACCATTACACATATCTTCCTCTTACCCCAAGGTTGCCCACCGTAACCCTGGTTAATTAATGCTGCCCGTGAGGGGAACATATTTTAGCTAGCCCAACAGGCAATCTTAAAAATTGCTTCTAACAAGAGTTCCCTCGGTGCTACACAGCTATGGCGATGCAGTACCTCAACAGTCTTCGGGGCATGAAGGTGAAGGATGTGCCGGCGCACATCAAGCCATTGCTGAGCCGTGAGAAGGCCAAGACGGCCTTCGACAAGTTCATGGCGGAATACAAGCGCCAGCACATTGACACGGGCAGCATCAAGCCCCTGCACCACGTTCTGCTGGGCGTCGGGGTCTTCTCCTACCTCATCGCCCTTCCGCACGAGCGCCGACACCTCGCTCACCTTGAAGAGCAGGCCAAGCACGGCAAAGGCCACGGGCATTGATCCAATTCCAGGTATGTCTCGTCGGACTAACCCTAACCTGCATCCATTCGGGCGAGATTAATCTCGGCGTTTTAATCTCGCCATTTTGGCCTTCGTTTTGCGATCTTCCTTGATTAATCTTTCCGATCAAATCATAATCTTCCTTAATCTTGTCGATTGGCCATAATCCGTTTGTACACTCGGGACGGAAACAGCTTTTTCTCCTCCCAATCTTAGGCTTTCTTTTTTCCATGCAGGAGTCTCAACAAAGGCTGGTGTTGATTCGGTTTCTTTTGGTGCTTATAATAACTTCTGGTGGGATTAAGGGTGGCGATTACTGCAAGACTTTCAATGAATTGCGTGAACAATACTCGGCATTTTCTAAAGAAAGGGATAAATAACCTTGAAAGACGTCTTTGAAGAAAGTTTCAGCTACTTCAGGCCTGTGTTTCAGTATTTTCAGCCTGCTGTTTTCTTCTATCTTGTTCTTTACCAGTATGATGACAAGTGTTGTTTTGTGCTCACGTGTGGGGGATTCAACTGTCACTTTCCTAGTTTATGCATGACGCACCCGCAACTTGTTTGTGTGATGAAGCTTTAATGATGTGGGGTAAGCAGCACTAGAAACCTTTCCACAAGAGGCTAGTTTTAGGGCCAAGGCTCCTCTTGAGCTCGTATGCTGATCTCTATGAAAGATGAGTACAATTGTACTTGGAGATTCTTCCTGTCTTCACATTGATATTAAGAAGATTTGGGTATATTTTCTTAAGGAGAAGTATTTTTGAATTTTGGGAAGTTTAAGAAATGGCTTTGCATTGGTTGAAATTGAAACATGAAACATGAAACATGTTGAAGCAGTCTAGAATAGACTGAGGAAAAAGGTAAGAGGCATAAATTCTCCTCCTCGATTTGGGTTTTCGCCACAAGGAAAGAGGCACAAAGTAGTAGCGCACTACCGCTCACACTCCGCAGCAAAATGGTGCTGTAGAGCGCAGAATTGCGCTTGTTTGATAAATGCTCGAGCATTTTTCAAAAGTTTGCATGTGTTTCTAGGATCGTTAAAGTGCATGATTTGATTGGGAAGTAAACGTCCTTGTTGTCCTCTAGGAAAGCATATCACAAGATTTGTTCGCTACTTTAGCTTGTTGTATTGTTCTCCATGCACTCTAGTACAACAACCAAAATGAACGAGAATAAATTTAAGTGCCTTCAAATTAGAAAGGTTTTGGTCCACATCTCATGTAAGAATGAGATTTCCTTTTACAACTTGAACTCATCTGATTCAAATTTGGAGAAATCTAATGCTACACTCTTCTTCCTTGTCTAGTCCATATATCATCCTTTAACCACCTCTTGATAGGGGTTAGGATCTAACTGCACTTATGTCTTCTCCAAAGAGGATGAATGGCCTAGACCACAATATAAGAGTGTTTAAGTTTTGTCCTTAGTAAACTATAGTTCCCATCACATTCTTGTTAGATGTAACTATTTGGCCCTTCTAGCTCTATTTCACATGATGAAACCCATGCCCGGACACCAGACAAGTGGAAGAAGAGATGGGGATAGGCGGGGGTAGGGTCCATAAGGTTTGATTACGAAAAAGCACCAGTTTTGGTCAAAAAGCAAGAAAAAGCAAAAAGCAAACAGTGTTGATCGCGAGCCACGGGCAAGAGGAGACTGAGCTGGATAAAAAGCTAAAAGCCGCTTTTCCAAAAAGCAACTCCAGGGTCAAAAAGCAAGGCCTTGAAGTTAGAAAAGCAAAAGCTAAATAACTTTGACAAAAGTTAAGTGATATTTTATTATTAAAAGCTAAAAGAAGAAAAGCAAAAGCCAAAGCCTTACTAGCTTTTGGCAAAAAGCAGGACGCCCTTGGGTATAAATAAGCATGAGCCTCTCCAAGATCATCATCGTGGAGGTATGAAGTTTTCTCATCCTCAATTAGGCGTGTAGATCATCATTATTTTCATCACCAAATTTTGGAGATTATTGTTACCACCCGCCTGTTTGCAATAGTTGCTGATGATTCGTGTCCCCTGCATCGCCTATGACTTCTGTTCAGCACGAGCACCTCAGCTAGCACTGCCTCTACCATTTCTCTGGCTGTGCATGAGCGCTGCCACCTGACACGCCTACTGTTGCCGGTGCTGCTGCCTTCTAAACCAACCTGCGTCGCCTTTGCCAAGCTCCAATTGACAACGCTGCCAAAAGTGACCAGCCAGCGGCGCCAGCTGTTTGGGCTAGTACCGCCAGCACTGTTGGGCTGCGCCTCTTGAAGCACCGCCCACGCCACCTATTATCGTCGCCTGGCTGTGGTACAGTTGCCGCCACCTGCTGTCCACTATGCGCCAACTGTCGACTGTCGACTGAACCTCCATCTGTTGCGACTGTTGCTGTCGCTGCCATTGTGCGCTGCCAGCTGCCGTTCGACAATGCCAGTGCGGCTTCCAGCCTTGTTGTACTCTAGCTGGATGCTTGTCTATGTGGTTGTCAGCCATCTGAGCACCGCCTAGATCTGCCAGCTGCCGCTTGACAAAGCTGCCATCATCGCTAGCTATCAGACGCCACCCAGTTTTGTACCATCTTGTTGGGGCTGTATCTATTCCAGGATTGGGCATCCACCTTGCAACTGGACATCATACACTTGTCATGTGCATATATATCTGTGTCTTGTTTACAAGCTTGGATTTGGATTGGAACTAGAACTTGGATTGGAACTTGGACTTGGACTTGGACTTGGATTGGAACTAGAACTTGGATATGGACTTGGATATGAACTTGGACTTGGACATGAACTTGGACTTGGATTGGAACTAGAACTCGGATATGGACTTGGATATGAACTTGGACTTGGACATGAAGTTGGACTTGGATATGAACTTGGATTTGGATTCATTGGATTTGGATATTGGATTTGGTACTAGCTCGGTGAGAGATACTTGTGGGTCAACCCCGTGGTGTGCTCGGCATTAGAGATCTCATTCCTAGACATCGATATCGACATCGACTTGGATATTCTACATCAGCATATTTGTTTGTTTTGTATTTATTGATTGTAATGATCCTGGACAACGTGCCCGTGGATTGTTCCTAAATAAATTCTTGAAAGGGGGCGGGGCCTGTTCCCCGCTCAGTGTGGTATTGTGCAAGATCCCTATTTCCTTCTCTTTCTCCCCTCTCTATCTCTCTCTCTTGGACACGTGGTGGAGTCTGTCAACGGCACGCCCTGCTGGGCTTACAGTGGTATCAGAGCAAGGATTTCTCGTAAAGAAATCTTTCTTGGGGTGACAGAGTCATGTCCAGAGCAGAGGGAGATCAAGGGCCTCAAGAAGGGAACAACTACGAAGCCAACACAGAACTTCTAGGAGGGAACCAAGGTCGTCAATCCATCTCTCATGAGATCAGGACCATGACATTAGCAGAATATTGAGACTTTCAAAAGTTCAGACAGTTCTTCCAAGATGAAGAGTTCATAGTTTGGAGGGCCAAGAAGGAACAAGATTATAGAAGAGCTCAAATGTTCGAAGACTTTATTAAAGACCAGGCTACTAAAGCCGAGGGAGTGGAAGTTGCTAAAGCTTACCTATGAGCTGAAGGGGTTACCATTAGAGAGGGATACAAAGCTACGCGATCTATCATCCATGGAGGACATAGAGAAGTTGCCCCTAGAACCGCTCTATCAAATGTAGCTTCCTTAGGTCTAGCAAGGGAGAAGAAGGCAAAGGAGCCTTCAACCGGCAAAGTGGACTTTAAGCCGAGAGAGAAAAGTGTCAAGTTCGATACCTTCTATGGAAAGTGGGACACTCATCTTTTATCAAACAGTTTGACACCGCCTCTAGAGGCGAGGACTTCTTTGAAAAGTCCAAACTCCGTATGGTCCGTATGCATTTAAAAGATGCTGCCTTGAATTGATAGCTAAAAGTGGAAAGAAGAGACATATGGCTGTAAATTGTCCCGACAAGCTAGTGCAAGAAGCCAGAGAGATCGGAAGATCATCAGATTGACATCATCAAGAGGATTGCAGTGGATGCTAGACCATTGCAAGTTTTGACAAAGAAAGCTGTGGGATCTTTGTGGACCAAAGCTGAGATAGAATCCTTTGAAGCATTGATTCTAGACCTTTTTGTGATTGAACGTGATGAGATCGCATTGGAGGAGTCTTGAACCAAGCAGGCCATGTTGTGGCCTATGAATGTCAAAAGACAAGAAGGAAGCAGATGCATTATCTCAGAGAACCTTGAGCCATGCAGTTTCTATGGGTTACCATATGGATTTCATTTTGATGAAGGATTCTTATGTTACCAAAGAGGATTTCAAGGGAACAGATCGTAGAATAGAGATTTGGTGACTTTTTATGTCTTCAAGTAGGGTTTTCTTATGATGCAAACCCAGGTTATGTGTGACACAAGGAATTGAGGCCAAAGTAATGGAAGAGTGCCATGCTGCTCCTTACATGGGGCATAGAGACACCTTGATTACACTTCAAGCTTTGGAGAGCTACTTCTATTGGCCTACTATGAGAAAGGACATTGAACTTTATGATTCGAGAATGTTTGGTTTGTCAGAAGGTCAAGTTTGATCGGCGAACACCAGCAGGACTATTGCACCCATTGAATGCTCTTTGGGAGAACATTGCTATGGATTACCAAAGTCACGATTCGGAAATGATGGAATATGGACTATTATTGATAGATTCAGTAAGCAAGCCCACTTTATTCCCGTGAAGAAGACTATTCGCACAGAGCATATGGTGAGATTGTTTATTCAACAGATTTTCAAACATCAAGGATTATCCAAATCCATTGTAGGGGATAGAGATTCTGGGACTACAGCTTCTTTTGGAGAGATCTTTTTGATAACATGGGGACAAAGCTGAATTTCTCTTCGGCTTATCATCCTTAAACAAATGGACAAAGTGAGATTGCAAACCTCACTATTTTGGATATACTAAAGTGTCATGCACTCGAAGCAAAGGATCAATGGGAGAAGTACTTGCCATTGGTTGAGTTTGCTTACAACAACACTGTTCACTCTTTGACAGGCAAAGCTCCTTTTGAGATTATTTATGACAAACCATTGTTGTTGCCTATTCTAAAGACCAAGGAAGGGATCTTTCATGCGGATGAGTTTGTTCGAGATTTGGAATAACCTTTGCACAGGTTCGAAGGGCTATTGAGACACCTCAAGCCAAGCAAAAGAAAGCTGCAGATAAACACAAAAGAAAGATCACCTTTGAAGCAGGGGATTGGGTTTTATTGCGATTTGAAAAAGCCAAGCAAAAGAAAGCCGCAGATAAACACAAAAGGAAGATCACCTCTGAAGGGGATTGGGTTTTATTGCGATTTGAAAAAGCCAAGCCTAAATCTAAGGAGCACAAGGAACCCAAGCTTGCCTCCAGATACCATGGACCTTTTTAGGTTACTGAGAAGATCAACGATGTATGCTATCGACCTTCCAGATCATTGAAGGATACATAATGCCTTCCATGTCAGTTTTTTGAAGCCATATACAAGACTACCCCCAGATGAGCCTGTATTGAAGAATCCACCAGGGGTGGAAGAGCCATAACAAATTGAGTTCCATTTTGTGAGAAAAAGAGGAAAGACAGTGGTTAGAAAGTTTCTCTTGGAATTTGAGAATTATTCGCTATTTGATGCGAAATGGATGCCATAGAAGTACTTCAAGGACTACCTAGATGTTCTTCGAGCTTATGAGGAAGCAATTGGTCCAGATGTATTTGAAGTACAGGCAGACGTCTTGCGAACAAGACAAATTTAAGAGGGAGGGATTGTCCTCTAGCGCTCTTCATTGTGTATATATATTAGACTAGAATTGACCGTTATGTTGCTTATATAATGGTTACTTGGACATACTCTAGTTTGGGTGGCAATGATGCTTGATAGCCCAAGGAGCAAGATTGGTATATGGGAGGCAATGATACCAGATGACCCATTGACGGCAACAATGCCAAAATGAGATTTGTATATGGGAGGCAACGATGCCAGATTACCCATTGGATGGCAATGATGCTAGATATCTTGGTTTTCGCAGTCGGGCGGTCATTGCGACTAGATGGCCTAGGTGACTATTGGACTTTGCAGTCGAGCGGCCATCGGGACCAGATGGCCCATATGATTGTATTGGCCTTTGCGGTCGGGGGGTCTTTGCGACTAGATGGTCCAGATGATTGTATTTGATTTCGTAGTCGGGCGGTCATTGCGACCAAATGGCGCAGATGATTGTATTGGATTTCGTAGTCGGGCGGGCATTGTGACCAGATGGCGCAGATGACTGTATTGGATTTCGTAGTCGGGCGGTCATTGCGACTAGATGGTCCAGATGACTGTATTGGATTTCATAGCTGGGCGGTCAATGCGACCAGATGGCCCAGATGACTATTGATGAATTCTTGGGCGATGCTAGTGACCAAAAGGCCTTGAGCGATAGGCTGGGCGGTGTTCCTTGGGAGCCAAATAGCTCAACACGGTTTTTGATGAAACCAGATAGGATAATCCATGAATAGGAGGATCATTACTTGTGCATTGCATATTGATGTATGTTTGAACTTCTTTGACTTTGTGTGTTGTTTTTGATGTGTGGACAATACTTGGATTTATGGCATGTGATAGTCCACTCGGCTCTAGACTACTTGGCTAGTATCTGGAATACCTAGTAGAGGCGAATGATGCATACTTATTTGTTGACTAGCTTGTGTCTAACACATGTGATAGGCCATGAAGAAGTACCACCAAGAAGTCTCCGGTCAGTAGGTGAAACCGGCCTTCAAAAATCTGACAGGCGGTGGAACAAACACTCGCACACAACAAACACTTCATCACCCATGGGAACCAGAAAAGGGAAAACAAACAGGGGAGCTAGAATGCTCCTGCAAATAGTACAAGGACACCGATTGGTCCCAAAACGCAGTGGCGCCCCTTGCGGTATTTCTTTACTTGATCAAAAATGAGTACATAGTACAACTTGTCGAATCCTTCACCAATAGGATCCCTTTTAGCTTTTCACCCAGGACTTTTCCCAATAAGAACTCTCGCTATTACAGCAAAGCATTCCATAGAGAAGGTACACCTGTACGACACCTCCCTGCTTGAAAAGGTCTTCTCCATCTCAATCATGGATCCCACAACCCTTTCCCAAACAGCAGTAGTTCTGAACCAAACCATATGTCCTTCCTACAGTCACAGCTTGCATGTAACCTCGAGAAAACTAGAACCTATTCACATGAATCGAGAGACATGCTTTCCACACGAAACCAAAGACCTATATCCAATAAACCAAAGACCTGTATCCATAAACCATAGGCCTGTATCCTCAATACCAAAGTCCTATTTCTTCTCGAAAGACCAATGTCCTGTTTCCATGACATATAAATCCACATATGCACCATCAATCACGATGCCAAAAACTTTATCCTCTATATCCAAATTTCGTAAATAAAGCCTGCTTGCGAAGAGAGAGAGAGAGACTCCTTGGCTGTTAGCCCCTCGGTGCCTCCTTCAGCTCACCTTTTTCCAAGAGAGAGATAGAGAGAGACCCACGCTGACTGCTTCCACACATGCAGCCACCTGGCGTATAGCCTCCCATCTGACACTCGTCTGGCTGCCCAACTGTCTGCAGAGAAATTCCTGCTTGACGCCGGCTGGCTGTAGCCCATAGATGTAGTCGCCTGGTCGCTTTTTACTTGGTAGTAGCCCATGCTCAACCACCTAATCACCTGCCTGGCTGCCCATGTGCAGCAGCGCCCTGCTGTAGGCCATGTGCATCAGCACCTTGTCAGCGCCCAACAGCAGCAACTTCCGGCAGTAGCACCCGACTGCGGCGGCAGCAGGACCCGACAGAGGTGGCAGCAGGACCCGATGGAGGTGGCAGCAGCAACAGCAGAAGCGGCAGTAACAATAGCAGCAGCGGTTGCACTCGGCGGCAGTAGCGGCTGCTCTCGGCGGCGGTAGCGGCTGCTCCTAGAGGCGGCTGCAGTAGCAGCGCCCGTCCATGCGCAGCTGCGCCTATCAGTAGCGGCAGGAGCGCCCAACAACGGCAGTACTCCAGGGGATGTGCTCGTGAAGACCATCCGGCCACCTTCCCCCTGCTCTCGACTCCAAGGTGATGCGCCTCACCACCACACGGCGATCTCCACACGGCGACCACCCTTCGCTTTAATAGCCAGAAATGCGATTTCGCCTGCTTTCCAAAAAGCCAATAGCAAAAACGCAAACTTCCAAAAATAAAATATTTTTAAAATATCATCAAAGGTTTAAAAACCTTATAACCTTTAAAATCCTTTTTGTCCCCTTTCACACTTGGGCTGGCCACACTTATGAGTTTCGTTTTCACATTCAACTGATGCCTGTCCACACTGTGTGTCCTGTGCATAGTTGCTATGAAACGCGTTTCAAACTTTAGCAGACCCGTTTGAAACGTTTCAAACGTCTGGGAGTTTGAAACGCGTTTCAAACTTGGCTTTTTATTTTTTAATGTTATTTAAGACGGGTCATATCAGTCGATTCAGTCGCTTTCCAGAGAGCAAAAAAAACACGCCGTGCATAGTACAGAGGAGAAAGTTGACTGTCCTTCCCCACGCTTGCCTTCGTTCGTGTGATTTCTCCGCCACCCGCCCCCTCGGGACCTGTGCACCGTGCTAGCAAGGTTGGTACTTGTCTGTTTTCATATTTTTGCTTGATTTTTGCACCAATTTCAAAACTTGAAATTTGGGCAACATCCTTCTAGGCTTCCAAAATGCCTCGTGCTAGAGATTCAATGTGGACTCAAGTCATTCCCATGGGCAAGTATAGGGGTTCAGGCATTGAAAAATGGAAGTGCAAGTATTGTGATAAGGTCTCAGGTGGATCTGCAAACAGGATAAAGGCTCATTTTCAGGTCTAAAAGGCAAAGGCATTGGTGCTTGTGATAAAGTGCCCCAGGATATCAAAGCCTCTCTTCTACAATGGAGGAGGGAGCAAGAAGCAGCCATGAAAGGATTTGGAAGCAGCCATGATGACACGGATTTGTACTATGTACTGTGTGTCACATGTGACACGGATTGTGTTTGACTATTTACTATTGACTCTGGAGCTTACTTATGATGAGCATTTACCATTGAGACTCTGTGTCATGTGATTTGTCTATTTAGTATTATCTATGATTGTTGATTCATGAATCATGATTGAAACCTGCAGGCTGCAGCCTGCAACCTTTGAAGTTAAAGTTTGGCATTTGAACTTTGTAGTTTGTACATATTCAGCATACACCATGGCTCATTTCTTTCTTGCATTGTTTTTATCTAGGATTGAAGTTTGAAACTTTGAGTTTGAAGTTTGAACATGGATGACTGACTGCCTTGGCATATTTGGCATTTGCTATCCCATGGGCCATGGGCCCATTATGCATAGGTGATAGTACATACTTATTACTAAATCCTGATACATCATACAAGCATGCATATATTCAACATATTATCATTTTATCAATGCTATCAATGATCCCATATATTCTGGCATATAAATATCATATATGGTATTGATTTTTCACATGCCAAGATGGGAAAGTTTGAAACGCGTTTCAAACTTCTGGGAAAGGTTTGAAACGTTTCCAAAACGTTTCAAACGCGTTTTTGAAAGGCGTTTTTTGAAACGTGTCGCTACTATGGTCCTGTGCCCGTGCCCGTCCCCACCTGCTTGTTGTCCAGAGGGAAAAACACAGGGTCGTAGCATACCCCCCTCTTGAAAAATAGCAAGCGTCCTCGATTGCACTCAATAACACAGTAAGCATCCAAAAGATTCCCATATGACCGAAGCAATGTCCCTCCAGTGCATCTGGGTGATGAAACAATCATCCTGAACAATAAGGCCAAACCGTCACGTCAGAGTGACAAACAACTCTTGCTTGTTCTTTCAGAACCTGCAACAAAAGTCTAAAATCAAGTGGAAACACGTAACCTCTGTTAGCCAAAAACAAAACCATGCATCATTCTACATATGACAAACATATGCATGACACATATATGCATTCGCAAACAATATGCTCCTCAAGATGCTCTACTCACTCCAAAATAAGAGTCTTAAGGGTTGCTCGCAAGCCTTACACCCATGTATATCCCGCAGGACCCACGACTGATGATACAACATGAGCATATGAAAGCACTCAATGCAACCAAACAGTACATCCACGAAGTACTTCCCACATATGTCCCTCTTGATGCTTTACCCACTCTACTTATGGCCATCCCTCAGGAGCCACACTCAGTGATACACCATGAACATGGTAAAGTACCTGATGTATCATACCAACATACATGCATCTCATCCTGACACATCCAGAGTATTGCCCAATGTATTCTCAAGGGTACCAGGATCCAATGGCACCAGAATACCATAATACCTCAGAAAGTGCACAAATACATGCACAAATAGAGTTCAATCTATATATCCATGAACCAAACCAACTCTAGGACTGCTCGCAAGACTTATGCCCTCCATAAAGTCTCGAAGTGTTAGCTCAGGTTGCCGCCGCAGCCTTTGAGCTCAACCAAACCATGCCATTCCAAAGGAGACCAACTCCACAAATAGCATCATCTCAATATCCAATTGACCTATCTTGTGGTCAAGAACAGCCAGAACCATATGACAAAGATCAATGTCCCAATCTTCTTCAGTCATACCTTAGTTCCAAAGGCAAAAACCATCTCTGTTAACCATAAGTGTAGACAGAGTTATCCATAGTTGCAGTTATAGTTCATGGTGCGGCCGACTGTGAACCATACCCAACTTTACCATCTCATGTGACTAGTACACAATATCATAGAAGTCTCATAAGCAGATGTACTGTCAGCCTCAGTACCTCGGGTGAATACAAAGATGTCACCAAGCGACTTCTAGATGAAAACTGAGCCTGTCTATAACAAGGGAGTGGAGGTGCTACCCCCCTCTTGAGCATCAGGCAGTGCTCCAGACCCATGCTCTGCTGAACCTGAATGAGCCGTAGCAAGAGTCGGCTCCAACTCAAAGGCATCAAGATAAAGCTACAATACATGAGGTGAATTTGCTAAGTCACCCTCCTCCATCCACTTCGCATCCATCGGTGAATAGTTCTTGAACTTCACAGGATAGTGATGGGAAACTTTACCTTGTACCTTTCTTTCGTTGTGTGCCAATATCTGCTCGAGAATAAGAACCTCATCAAGTTCCTCCGCTTCCGTCTGAGCCTCATCTGATACATCCTCGGGCACCCAAAACCTACTTGTACTCCACCCAAGTGGTAAGCACAAGTTCCCAATGAAGCATAGTAGATCACCACTGCTAAACATAGAAAGAAGCTGCCTTCTGAACCCATGAAGCCTCTGTGAAGATACCACTGGTGACAAAGTGTCAAAAGCCATAGCCTCCAACCCATCTCTTGCACCATAACACTTCAACTGCTTCTTGTTCCTGGCTGACTACTTCCTGTCCTTGGTGTCTTTTCTCCTGAGCTTCATCTTTAGCTTTTGCTCTTCACCTTATACAGGCAAAGACACACAATCCTGCACTGCCTCTTGTACTTCCTTTTCACTTTCCACATGTTGAAGCTTTTGATGTGACTCTCATGAAACAACCATGAGCTCGCCTCCTTGAGAAAGTTGACGATATCTTGGCAATGGAACCATGAAACCGGCCTTCAAAAATCTGACGGGCGGTGGAACAAACACTCGCACACAAAACACTTCATTACCCATGGAACCTGAAAAAGGAAAACAAACGGGGGAGCTAGAATGCTCCTGCAAATAGTACAAGGACACCGATTGGCCCCAAAACGTAGTGGCGCCCCTTGCGGTATTTCTTTACTTGATCAAAAATGAGTACATAGTACAACTTGTCGAATCCTTCACCAATAGGATCCCTTTTAGCTTTTCACCCAGGACTTGTCCCAATAAGAACTCTCGCTATTACAGTAAAGCATTCCATAGAGAAGGTACACCTGTACGACACCTCCCTGCTTGAAAAGGTCTTCTCCATCTCAATCATGGATCCCACAAGCCTTTCCCAAACAGCAGTAGGGCTGTACCAAACCATATGTCCTTCCTACAGTCACAGCTTGCATGTAACCTCGAGAAAACTAGAACCTGTGTACATGAATCCAGAGACATGCTTTCCACACGAAACCAAAGACCTGTATCCGATAAACCAAAGACCTGTATCCGATAAACCAAAGACCTGTATCCATAAACCATAGGCCTGTATCCTCGATACCAAAGGCCTGTTTCTTCTCGAAAGACCAATGTCCTGTTTCCATGACATATAAATCCACATATGCACCATCAATCACGATGCCAAAAACTTGATCCTCTATATCCAAATCTCGTAAACAAAGCCTGCTTGCAAAGAGAGAGAGAGAGAGAGAGAGAGAGAGAGAGAGACTCCTTGGCTGTTAGCTCCTCGGTGCCTCCTTCAGCTCACCTTCTTCCAAGAGAGAGATAGAGAGAGACCCGCGCTGACTGCTTCCACACATGCAGCCACCTGGCGTAGAGGGCCTCCCATCTGACACTCGTCTGGTTGCCCAACTGTCTGCAGAGAAATTCTTGCTTGACGCCGGCCTGGCTGTAGCCCATAGATGTAGTTGCCTGGTCGCCTTTTACTTGGTAGTAGCCCATGCTCAACCACCTAATCACCTGCCTGGTTGCCCATGTGTAGCAGCGCCCTGCTGTAGGCCATGCGCATCAGCACCTTGTCAGCGCCCAGCAGCAGCAACTTCCGGCAGTAGCACCTGACTGCGGCGGCAACAGCACCCGACGGAGGTGGCAGCAGTAACAATAGAAGCGGCAGTAACAACAGCAGCAGCGGCTGCACTTGGCGGCGGCAGTGGCAGCGGGCGGCTGCTCCTAGAGGCGGCTGCAGTAGCAGCGCCCGTCCATGCGCAGCTGCACCTATCAGTAGCGGCAGCAGCGCCCAACAGCGGCAGTACTCCAGGGGATGTGCTCGTGAAGACCATCCGGCCTTTCCCCTGCTCTCGACTCTAAGGTGATGTGCCTCACCACCACACGACGATCTCCACACGGCGACCACCCTTCGCTTTAATAGCTAGAAACGCGATTCCGCCTGCTTTCCAAAAAGCCAATAGCAAAAACGCAAACTACCAAAAATAAAATATTTTTTAAATATCATCAAAGGTTTAAAAACCTTATAACCTTTAAAATCCTTTTTGTCCCCTTTCACACTTGGGCGGGCCACACTTATGAGTTTCCTTTTCACATTCAACTGATGCCTGTCCACACTGTGCGTCCTGTGCCCGTGCCCGTGCCCGTGCCCACTTGCTTGTTGTCCAGAGGGAAAAACACAGGGAACTTGTAAAGATGAAACAACCAGCTCTTCCCCCCTTGTTTTATGACCTGAACAACTGTTTTTCAGTGTTGTAAAACAGCCGGCCAGTAGTGGAAAACATCCAGAAGGAGTCAGCCAGCATCTCTCATGCATTTGGTTATCATCAGTCGCGGTAGATAGCTTTAGTTGGCTGTCAGCAAGCTGAAAACTAGTCGACCAACTCTCCTCCACTCAGAAAAAGCATGCACATGCTCAAATTTGGAGTTTTTTGTTAGTAATAGAGGCTCCCCGCAAAAAATAGCTCAATCGTGTGTTTTTTAGGTCCAAAAGGGGGTGCCTACTTGAAGATAGCCCAAATATTTTCCAAAACCCATATATTGGCCGCCACGTGTATTAAATAAGTCTTGTCCAGTGTGTACAACTTATAAGTTGTCCAGTCACTTTTTAAGTATGTGTGAACCTGCACCCATAATTATTAGTATGTGAAATCATAAAGCTATAAATTGGGTTTTTGGGGACACTTACTACCTGCAAAACACATGTAGACCACCTATCAATCCCTAACAGATGTGCACATACACGTCCACAGGGTGCCCAGGTGTCCTCGGCCCCATGGACAACGCAGGCAGAAGTCTCAGGCATTGTCCAGGCAAACAAAACAAGTCATCCAAAGGTAAAATCATAGTCATGCACACACATGAGTGTAGCTAGACTGGAAGAAACACCCATCTGCTCAGTTGTATTAGATAAAAATATCCAGGGCTCATGATCCTTCCGAAATCTTCCAGAACATAAATATAGAAGATCTCCAGGATAGCTAGTCCCAAGGAATCACATCATGTCAGGCTACATGAGCCATACATGTACACCATGTCAGGCCCCACAAGCCACACATGTATTATCATGTTAGGCTCCATGAGCCATACATGTACTGTCTTGTTAGGCTCCATATGCCACACAGACACACCATATCAGGCTCCACTAGCCATACATGTATGTAATGTGAGGCTCCACATGCCACACATGAACAATGTTGGGGTAAAGGCATTATGCCCACCCTTGTAGTGTGTACAAGCCCATAAGGTTTATAGTACATAGTACACTTAGTACTTTTAATGTACTAAGTGCACTATGTGTACTAGAGCAAATATACATGTGTGATAGGGGAGTCACACACTCATACTGTGAGTTGACTTATCCCCACATGTCTCTCTCTCTCTCTCTCTCTCCCTTCTTCTCTGTGTATGTCTCCCACATGAAACCCTAACTCTCTCCCTTCAACTGGTACCAGAGCCTGCGTGTGCTGTACGGATCTGCGTGCTGCATTAGAACTGGTCGCCTGGGTGTGCTGCGTGTGCAGAATTGGTCGCTGGTCGCCTGTGTGCAGAACTAGTCGCCGCCGCTGGTTGCCTGTGTCAGAACTGGTTGCGGGGGTCAGCCAGTTGCAGCAGAGGGCTGGTTTACAGAGCCGGCAGCCGTGAGGAGTAGCCGGGACAGCCGTGGGGCAGCGTCAACAGCCGTGAGGAGTGCTGTGTGCAGCCGGGGCAGTCGTGAAGAGCCGACAAGCTGTGGAGAGTCTGTGAGCATTCGCATCCACAACGGGCGGTGCTCAGCCCACTTTGAGGCTTACGTGGCAGGAGTTTAGCGCGCAGCTGGAGGAGTCGGGCGCCGTGCGGGAGAGGCTCCGTTCCATCGTCGCCGACCTCGATAGCGCAACTCGTCTCATGCGAGAAGGCGTTGCACGCGCTGCGACACGCCACCACAGAGCGTCAGCCGCTCCCGCCGCCCACACGCAGCCCCTTCGGACAAAGCTCGTTCACACCTGCACGAATACAGCTACCATCGTTTTTTCCTCCTCTTCGAAAAGGCTAAGCAGTTTTTTCAGACAGCAGCATCAGCTCCTTCACGAGTCAGCAAATACGACGCAACCTCCCCTTCTACAACAGAAATCAGAAATTGTCTGAGGTATTTGCTTCAATTTTGGGATTTGCATGTCCATTTTTCATCAATTGAGCAGGTACAGGTCCAAATGGTTCAGATTTTGAGCAAAATTGGCAACATTGGGTGACATTGGTCACCCAATGTTGGCAAAATTGGCAACATTGAGTGACATTGGGTGACATTGGTCACATTCCGGGTCAATTTGCAGGAAATTGGGTGTCAACATTTGGGCCTTTTGATGTAATTGTGCCATTGGGCATTCATACATGCTGTATGATGTGAGCAATCTCACATTCGGGGCTAAATTGCAAGAAATTGGAGTGTAAATCAAAGGGCTTTTGTGTCAATTGGGTTGATTTGCATGCAGGCACTGGCATTTGATGCTTTGGGCAATGTGTTGATGCCTGTCAAGCACTCAATGTGCCAGTAAATCAAGGGCTTTTATGTATTGGATGTATATGTGGCCAGGGGGAAGCATTGTGAAGACTCTGGATGCCTTCATGTGCATTAATGTACCATTCATGATCAGAAATTGATCTTGAATCAAGGGGCTTTTCAAGATTTTGTGCTTGTTGAGCTTAGCAAAGCAGCAGGGAAGACTTTTATGCCTTGAACCCTCAGTAATCCACTTGTAGTCAAGGGGCTTTTGCCCAATTTCTGTCCGGGACTGTTGTATGCAGTGGTGGGGACTGTCAAGGTCTGATTTTCACTCATTTGGACAGCCAGGAGAGCATTTATTGCTACAGTACTTGCTGGTACAGATTTGGTACAACTTTGTACAAGTTTTGGCATGGCTGTACATTGATTTGAGTGAGGAAAAGGCTCATTTTCAGCTATTGTACTTGCCGGTACAGATTTGGTACATCATTGGTGAGCACTTAGTACTGTTGTACAGTATTTTGGAAGGGAAACAGAGCACATCTAAGGTGCTGTCATAAATCTGCAGCAACCAGATTTTGGTGATTTTATCACATTCAGTGGGAGGAGAGTTGCATTCGTGCTTCCGCAGTGGGAGATAAACTTTGGGAGAACAACTGTGAGCACTTTGTGTGCTTTTGGTGCAGTGTTTGCACATCTTGCAGGGAGTCAGGCATTGACTGTGTCAAAAGTTGCATATTGCTATGGCAACCACAGGTGAGAGCTCTTCATTGCTTCACATCAAGAAGCTTGAAGGCGCACATAATTATGACATTTGGCAAACCCAGTGCGATAATGTGTTGCTCCAGAAGAAGCAGCACAAGCCCGTCAAAGAAAGGGGTGTAATGCCCGCTTCTCTTACTGCTGAAGAATGGGAAGATATGGATGAGCTAGCAAGATCCACCATCATGTTGTCTGTGTCAGACACTTTACTTTTCAGCATACGTGAAGAGAAGACAGCTTGGGGGTTAGAAGTCATCTCCTGTCTAGTTTTATACACCAGGGCCTTTGTTGTGGGTGTGCTCGCCCTTATCAGGTGTTTTATCATTTTTCCTCACTCCTTCCATTTTTCCCCTATTTTTTCCCATTTTTCTGAGGCTTGGGAGGCAGCCCTGAGGCGGCTGGAGGATCAGTAGCTGGCCGACTGCCTGGACATCAGTCGTGGACCTCTGTGATGCTGGCCGACTGGATGTATGCAGTCGTGGGCTTGATCTGCTGCTGCTGGCCGACTGTTGATGCAGTCGTGGAGGCCTCTTCAGCAGGCCGACTGCCTACCTGGGGGCATATAAATAGGCCCCCAGCCCCCATACCTTGTGTATATCAGAGCAGAGTTACACGCCTACATCTCTCTCTGTCTTGTGCTGTTTTTTTGCCTGCGTTTTTGCTCTCGTGTTCCCAGATCTGGTCATCATCTCCGCTGCGTATTCTGACATGGTATCAGAGCCCTAGGCTCTAGATAGGTCTTGGGATTTGTGTGAGCAAGAGGGGGACTGTTTTGTGGCTGATTGGTGGACTGTTTTGGGCTGATCGGGAAGAGAAGGTGCAAGAGGAAGGCGGGCTGATTTGCTGGACAGCCACTTGCAGGTTTTAGTTCTTCTTTGTTCCCACCCACCCACCCTTTTCAGAGTACATCCCCGCTATGGCAGATCTGTTTGAGATGGCTGAGAGACATGTGAAGATCCCGACACTCCCCACGTTCCCGGTGGACCGTCAGTTGGACGGGAGCAACTACGGCATATGGAAGGTTATGATGGAATCTGTTCTGGAGTCTTACGACCTCGCTGATTTCGTCGTTGTTGGTGTTCCACGGCCGGAAGTAGAGGAAGGGGAGTTACCGTCGACCCGAAAGGATCGGGAGGCTCAGACACAGATGTGGGATCGTGTCAACGCCAAGGTCTGTTCGTTTATTTTCCTCAACTGCACACCGCAGGTAAACAATCATGTGAAGCATATGACGCTGGCCAGAGGTATATGGCAGCATTTGGCCTCACTTTACAATAGGGTATCGCCCATGAAGAGGATTTCCTTGGAAGTACACTTGCGGGTTATGAGCCCTGCAAAGTCGTCGACGATGCGGGAGCATATTAACAAGCTGCAGGCTCTTCAGCAGGAAGTTCTTCAAGCTTGGAAGGAGATATCGTCAGAGGACATGGCCATCACGTTGCTATCACACTTGCCCTCTTCGTACTCAGCATTTTACTCCTCTTTGATTACCAGTGGCAGGCTCAGCACCATCACGTGGGAGGAGCTTGTGCCCATGGTCCTGGACCAAGAGGAACGATTCACGAACCCTCCTCAGGGTGGAGGTTCGGAGGCCTTTACTGGCCAACGGTCGAAAGGCCATAACTCGGGCAAAGGGAAGGCTTCATTGGAGAAGTCTTCTGAGAAGAAGTCCGATGCTGACCGCGAGAAGCTGAAGGCAGAGAGGACCTGTAATGATTGTGGCGAGAAAGGCCACTATTGGAGGCAGTGTCCCAAGCGGAAGACCGAGAAGGGTGAAGATTCCTCAGCAGCAATCATGAAGACTCCGGCTTTTGTGCACTTGGAGGTGATGGACACCGATGGTTCATTTTCTTCAGGCAGGGAGGAGATTGGAGGACTCACCGCAACGGATACACGGGAGTGGAATCTCGATAGTGGTGCTTCCAGGCACATGACTCCTTCCCGTTCCGGTTTACAGGATCTCTGCAAGCTTTCTGGTCATATTCTTACTGGGGATAGGTCCACTATCCCAGTTCACAATGAGGGCAGGATGGAGATAGTTCCCGATGGCAGAGGGGGGAAGCATTCCTCCCAGGTGTTGTATGTTCCGGCACTTGGTTTTCATCTGTTGTCAGTGCATCAGGTTTGCAAGACTGGCGTACAGGTGGAGTTTGATGAGCATTTTGTTGCTCTCCGGGACAAAGCAACAGGCCAAGTGGTTTGGGAAGGTGGAGTGGAGAATGGAGTTTACAGGCTTTCAGCACTCTCTCTCCCAGGTCCTCAGGTTTGTGATGAGTGGCAGTCTGGTAATGGCCACTTAAGTGTGGATACGCTGCAGGTGCGGGCTTTCCGGGACCAGATGGTGGATAGCTTGCCAGTAGATGGCAGCAGTTGGCAAGAACTTTCCAGTACTGATGTTGGTAGTTCTTGTGTTCGTGAGTCAGAGGAAGCTGAACAGGTCACTTATGCTCTGATGTCTCGTAGTGTTCGGGACATAGAACTTCCAGTAGTTGAGAATGTTCTTTCCACGGGGACCTTTCGGAAAGCCAGGCAGGTGGCAGGTGATTACTTCAGAAGGAGGTAGTTTCTCCAGGCTTTGTGGTTCCGGATTCAGAGGGGGTGGTTGACAGGTTTCATCAGGTTTCGAGGACTTGTTTGTGCACCGTAACAGGTGTTGATCCTTGTGAGCAGTGTGATGTCTCTGTGACTCAGAAGCTGTATGGTTCATTGATCTGGTTGATGGACACCAGTTTGGACGAGAGCTTCCTGATGAGGCGGTTGAGCTCATGGTTGCGGATGTCTCTTTGGGAGGCAGGATTGCGTTTCCTGTGGTTTCTGTGGCATGCGAAGGATCAGGGACTCTTGTACACAGGAGGGGGATTGTTGGATGGAGTCCGACTCCACGGTTGGAGTGACTCGGTTTGGGGAGGAGATCCGGACACGAGGGGATCTACTTATGGCCCAGGAGCACTTTTACGGAGCAGGAGGAGGTTACATTGCAGGTTTGGGCTTCCACTGGAGGAACCCATGGTCATCCAGAGGCACTTTGTTCGTGAACAGATTGTTGCTGATGACATCTTGCTAGAGTTCTGTTCGATGGAGGACAGTACGGTGGACCTCTTCACGAAGTCGCTCTCTCAGAACTTGCTCGGGCGGCACCCTAGCTCCCTGTGGTTGGTTTCATAGCCAGGAGCTGAGAGGGGGTGTTAGAAGTCATCTCCTGTCTAGTTTTATACACCAGGGCCTTTGTTGTGGGTGTGCCCGCCCTTATCAGGTGTTTTATCATTTTTCCTCACTCCCCGCATTTTTCCCCTATTTTTTTCCATTTTTCTGAGGCTTGGGAGGCAGCCTTGAGGCGGCTGGAGGATTAGTAGCTGGCCGACTGCCTGGACATCAGTCGTGGACCTCTGTGATGCTGGCCGACTGGATGTATGCAGTCGTGGGCTTGATCTGCTTCTGCTGGCTGACTGTTGATGCAGTCGTGGAGGCCTCTTCAGCAGGCCGACTGCCTACCTGGGGGCATATAAATAGGCCCCCAGCCCCCATACCTTATTTGTATCATACCGGGATCTTCTTGTGTATATCAGAGCAGAGTTACACACCTACACTCTCTCTCTCTTGTGCTGTTTTTTTGCCTGCGTTTTTGCTCTTGTGTTCCCAGATCTGGTCATCATCTCCGCTGCGTATTCTGACATTGTATGCCCAGCAAAGTGCCTCAAGCAAAGTGTATTGGTTGAAGAAACTCATAGGTCTTCAAATGAAGGAAGGGGCGTCTATGACAGCCCATCTAAATGAGTTTAATGGTGTTGTCAGCCAGAGGTCATCAATCAAAAGTTGGCAATGGACGATGAGTTCAAAGCCACCTTTCTCTTATGCACTTTGCCAGAGAGTTGGGACACATTCAGGATAGCCACTAGCAATTCAAATGCTATGCTGTCATATGCAGATGTGGAGGGTGCTCTCCTTCAAGAGGAGATGAACAGGAAGAACAACTCTGTTGGAAAGTCCAATGCAATGAATGCACGTGGGAGATCCCAGCAAAGGGGTAAAAGCCAAGAACGGGGAAGGAGCAAGTCCCGCTCCAAAAAAGACTTGGAATGTCATTATTGTGGCAAGAAGGGACATTTCAAAAAGCAATGCTACAAATGGAAGAATGATCAAAAGAAAAAGGGCAAAGGAAAAGACAAAGACAAAGATGAAGCCAAAGATGCAAAGCCAAAGGGCAAAAGTGGAGTCAAGATTGAAGAAGTCAATGTGTCACATGGAGGTGACAGTGAGGATGAAGTCCTATTCACATCTTCACTTGATGCCCATTCACTCCTTGCAGGAGATGGTCATGGTATGCACTCGTGGATCATTGATTCAGGTGCCTCCTTTCATGTCACAGGTTGCAGAGACTTGTTTGTTAGGTATACTGCTGGCAATGAAGGAGTAGTTTATTTGGGTGACAACCATGCATGCCAGATTCTTGGCAGAGGTGATGCGAGGCTTGTGTTTTCAGATGGCTCACAGCTTATGCTCCATGATGTCAGGCATGTGCCTGAGATCAAGAAGAACCTGCTTTCTACTGGACAGCTTGGTGATGCTGATTATGTTACCACATTTGGTCGTGGAAAGTGGAAGATTAGTAAGGGCTCACTGGTTGTTGCCAGAGGCTCTAAGGTGGACACTCTTTACTTGATGCATGCTAATGTTTGTCACCATGCTAATGTAAATGCAACCGAGCTGTCGGAAATCTCTATGTGGCATAGCCGGTTGGGACACATGAGTGTCAAAGGAATGGAGCAATTCTCTCGTTTTGGTTACTTGCCTTCTCTAAAGTTCTCAAGTTTTCAGTTTTGTGAGCATTGTATATATGGTAGGCAACTCCAGTGCCCCCACAAGAAAGCTCTTGGACAGAAAGATGCTCAGCTAGAGCTTGTGCATACAGATGTATGTGAGATGCCTCAGCTTTCTTTGGGAGGGGCAAAATATATTGTCTTTTATTGATGATGCCACACTCAAGGTGTGGGTTTATCCTCTTCGTTTGAAGAGTGATACATTCTCAGTGTTTGAGAAGTTTGTTGCTCATGTTGAGAATCAAACTGGCAAAACATTGAAGGCTTTGCGTTCCGACAATGGTGGAGAGTATATGTCCAAACAGTTTCAGGACTTTTGTGATGCTAAAGGCATCAAGAGGGAGCTCTCTTCTCCTTATGATCCTCCACAAAACGGGCAGCAGAGAGGATGAACAGGACCATTCAGGAGAAGGTCCGTTCTATGTTGTCACATGCTTCGTTACCTCATGGTTTTTGGGCTGAAGCTGTTATGACAGCCGTTCATCTTATAAACAGGTCACCTAACACGAGGCTTGGTGGGAAAGTGCCAGAGGAAGTATGGACAGGGAAGCCTCCGTCCTACAAGCACTTGAGAGTGTTTGGTTGCGTTGCGTACGTGCACATACGCAGGGAAATACGCACCAAACTTGATCCTAAGTCTCACAAATGCATATTCCTAGGATATGGTGACAGAGGTGAAATGGGGTATAGACTTTGGGATCCAGTGAATAGAAAGATTATATGCAGCAATGATGTCATTTTTGATGAAACATGCATGTATAAGGAGCCTGCAAGGCAACAGGAGCCTGGCAGAGTCATCTTTGATGATGATGGACATCATGGACAACAACCAAGGGCTGTAAATCAGCCATTACAGCAACAAAACCAGCCCTTAAATGGTGCTGAAAATGGTCCAAATGGACAGCCAGAGATGGCAGAAGAAATCCCTATGGCTATTCCACAATTAGAGGAGATACCGGGCATGATCTTTCAACCTTATGGCATGGAACAGGAGCCACCAATAGGTGATATGCAGGCTGGACAGCAACCTGCAAATGATGGTCATTGGGTACGGAGGTCCACAAGACCCTCCAGACCCCCTGACAGGTTTGTTCCAGGGGTTGACTACTTGATGCTCACTGACTGTGGGGAGCCCTCATGTTATAAGGAGGCTTTACAGAGGGCAGACAAGGCTCTTTGGGAGCGTGCTATGAAGTCAGAGATGGATTCTCTGCACAAAAATGGAACATGGAAGTTGGTGCATTTGCCTACAGGCAAGAAGGTTTTGCCATGCAAGTGGGTTTACAGGCTCAAAGTTGCACCTGATGCAAAGCCAAGATACAAAGCCAGGTTAGTGGCTAAGGGCTTCAAGCAGGAATATGGTGTGGACTTTGATGAGATCTTCTCTCCAGTGGTCAAAATGACCACACTTAGAGCTGTATTAGCTTTGGTTGCACATGATGATCTGGATTTGATTCAGATGGATGTGAAGACTGCTTTTCTTCACGGTGATCTCCATGAGGAGATATATATGCAACAGCCAGAGTGTCACGATTGTGACTTAGTTCATTATACACAGTCTCCTCATGGTTACAGATATTGAAGTGACATGATTACAGAGGACCCCTACACTCAGAAGGTCACGACTATTCGCTCTAGAGACATGCCTCTTCATCAAGAGCCACACTCCTTCGACGACTGGTCACACCCCTTCGCTCTAGGGTTGCAACTCTTCATCCAATGGTTGCAGCTATTCGTCCAAAGGATGTGTCTCTTCGCCTAGAGTCATGACTATTGGTCATGGGATGTGTCTTTTCATTCGTGTCTCTTGAACTCCTATATAAGGAGCCTGTTGTATCACAATTTCAATCAATCAATCAAACATCTGTGTTAAAGTCTACTTTCAATTTCAGTCTTAAATACACAGATAGTGGATGAAATACTAAGTAATAACAGTAATCCTCACAGTGGTATCAGAGCAAAATTTTTTCCCGGGCCTACGGTTGTGAGCCTCTCACCCTCTCCGCGGCACTCCCTCATCCACCTCTCCTCTCGGTGTTGTATGGAAGAAGCAGAGCGATGGTGGACTTGGTGTGAATCCTTGCTCGCAGTAATGTAAACAAGTACACAAGGTCTCACACCCATATACACGTATTGTGTGTATAGCAGAGAGGGACCCCCTGCTGTATTTCCGGAATATCCTCCCTCCCTGCTGACCGGTGGCGTTCGCAACATGGCAGGAACTGCCCCCTTCGCTGTTGAATATGGAGCCCCCCCCTCTCTTCGCCTTGGTTGCTGCCAAGGTGCGCTCTTGTTTGCTGAGCGTGGCTGCCAGCTGTGAGCTGCCTTAATATATTCAGCGACTGCTGGTGGCACCCTGTTCGAAGCGATTCAGTCGGCGATTCAGCCTTGTTCGAAGCGATTCAGTCGGCGATTCAGCCCTTCGAAGCGTCACCTTCGCACCTCCAATCGGCGACGGCCTTCGAAGCGTCAACCTTCAAAAAAAAAAAACAATACACAACATTAATACGTGCATTGCCACGTGGATCTTTAAAAAAAAACACCCCCAAACAAACCCAACCGGCGGGCGTAACTCGCTGGGCGTGCGCTGGGCGTCCGTTTGGGATTTGTTGGTGTGAACAGCCGCCTTGGGCGATTCGGAAACCACCAGCGACCGGCCACCCGCCAGCGCAAGGAAACCCGCCAGCGAGGAACAGCAGCCGACCAGCGCGCACATAAAAAAAAAAAAGGGCCAACGGCAGCATGTGGCTTCATCTGCGAATTCTGCCAGCCACTTCCTAGGTTCGCTCTCTCTCCTCCAGCGCTGGCCCATCTGCAAGCACCATCTTGCGCGCGCAATGGCAGACGAAGTTTTCGATGTGCCCGTTTCCTATCTCTCGTATGTAGACGAGGTTCCCAAAGATGAACTGCCGGCGAATCCTCTCCCTTCACAGGAGATTATTGTCATCCCAGATTCACCCCTGTCGGAGCCAGAGGTGATCGTTATTTCCCGATTCCTCGAACCAGTTCCCGCACCAGTTCCAATTCCTACACCACAGGCAGCACATTTGCCCCAGGATTATCTGAGTGCCGGATAGATGCGGTGAACACTGTTATGATCAAGAGATGGTCTCCATATTGATGGCTATAAACAAATCCTTGGAGCAGCAAAATGCACAACAACAAGCTGCATTCCAGCGGTTTGAAGCCATGTTCCATCAACAACCAAAAGCTCGTATCGATGAGCTTCAACATGTTTCTCAACAAAAATTCTCTCACCCTAAGCATGGTTCTTCAGAGACAACTAGACACAAAGTATCTTCGTGCGAGCAACGCAAGCCTCAGCATGGATATTCTTGGAAATGTTACAGTTCTAAACAACCAACCTTCTTATTGGAATCATCAGCAATGTCACGATTGTGACTTAGTTCATTATACACAGTCTCCTCATGGTTACAGATATTGAAGTGACATGATTACAGAGGACCCCTACGCTCAGAAGGTCACGACTATTCGCTCTAGAGACATGCCTCTTCATCAAGAGCCACACTCCTTCGACGACTGGTCACACCCCTTCGCTCTAGGGTTGCAACTCTTCATCCAATGGTTGCAGCTATTCGTCCAAAGGATGTGTCTCTTCGCCTAGAGTCATGACTATTGGTCATGGGATGTGTCTTTTCATTCGTGTCTCTTGAACTCCTATATAAGGAGCCTGTTGTATCACAATTTCAATCAATCAATCAAACATCTGTGTTAAAGTCTACTTTCAATTTCAATCTTAAATACACAGATAGTGGATGAAATACTAAGTAATAACAGTAATCCTCACACAGAGGGTTATGCAGTAAATGGAAAGGAGAAGCTTGTATGCAAGCTGAAAAAGAGTCTTTATGGGCTCAAACAGGCACCAAGGGAATGGTATCATAAATTTGATACATTCATGAAATCCCAGGATTTCAGGAGGAGTGACATAGATCATTGCTTATACACCATGAAAGCTTTGGATGGCAGTCTGTTGATCCTCATCTTGTATGTTGATGATATGTTGATTGCCGGGAAATCTCGTAAAGAGATGGATGCCTTGAAGAAGAGGTTGCATCAGACCTTTGATATGAAGGATTTGGGTGATGCAAATCACATTTTGGGTATGCGGATACTTCGGGACAGAAATCAGCATGTGTTGTATTTGTCTCAGAAGGAATACATTGGCAAAGTTTTGCAGAGGTTCAATATGGACGGGGGGAAGAAGACTAGTACTCCTTTGCCTCCATATGTGAAACTCAGTGCTATGGACAGCCCACAGTCGGATAGTGACAAGGCTGATATGGCCAAGATTCCGTATGCTTCAGCTTGTGGCAGTCTCATGTATGCCATGGTTGCTACCAGGCCGGACATTGCATTTGCAGTGGGAGTGGTTACTCGATACATGGCCAAACCTGGCAAGAAGCATTGGGAAGCAGTGAAAGGTGTCATGAGATACCTGAAGGGCACACAGGATATATGCATCTGCTTTGGCAAACAGGATGCATTAGTGCATGGTTACACGGATTCGGATTATGCCGGTCATCCAGATAACCGGAAGTCTACTACCGGTTATGTGTTTACATTCACAGGAGGTGCTGTGTCATGGATATCCAGGATGCAGAAGTGCACTGCCTTATCTACTACAGAGGCCGAGTATATTGCAGCCACAGAGGCTTGCAAGGAGGCATTATGGCTATCTCGGTTAGTGGTTGATTTGGGTTATACAGGGGATATTCCATTGTTGCATTGTGACAGTCAGAGTGCCATCCAATTGGCAAAGAACCCTGTCTTTCATGCAAAGACGAAGCATGTGGATGTGAAGTATCACTTCATCAGAGAGGTGATAGAGAACAAGCTGATTCAGCTTGTCAAGATTCATACGGATGACAACCCGGCTGATCTGTTGACAAAGAGTTTGCCTCCAGAGCGGTTTGCTCATTGCAGACACTTGATGGGCATTGGATGAGGCCAGTTTCAGCCTTGATATGGCCTTGTATATTATCATGTACATGCTGATTTTTCTTTTCCTTCATTTAAGGGCACTTTGCCTTTAAGTGGGAGGTTGTTGGGGTAAAGGCATTATGTCCACCCTTGTAGTTTGTACAAGCCCATAAGGTTTATAGTTGTGACATGTGGGGGATGAAGACCGTAGTAATCACAACCTTAGTCTACACTTAACTGCACTTAATGATGTTTAAGAGACAAACAGATATGTGTCAATGCAATGCAGCTATATTATATGAAGAATGCGGTTACAATGAGATCCAGATGGATCTGTAATGCTGAATATGCTGCCTATATGCTGTAAATGTGGGCTGAACTGCTGTCCACTCTTTCCCTTGTCTCCTGGGAAGGAAACGCTGAAGGGAGCTTAGGGAACAGATGCTGAATGCTGATGATATTCTGAAACGCTGACCTGTTGGGCTGAACTGGCTGCGTTTGCTGATGATGATGGCTGATGATGATGCGTTTACTGATGAAGATGCTGATGGAGATGCGTTAACTGATGATGAGGCTGATGGAGATGCGTTAATCTGAATGCTGATGGGATGATGATGCGTTGGCTGTAACTGCTGCCGATGATGATGAGTTAGAGCACCATGGCCTGAATGGTACTATGATGATGCTGCTACTGTATGCTGATGATGACAGGCTGAAAACGCATGAAGATGAGGATGCGCTTCACTGCTGAGCCTGTGTGGGTGAATGGATGATCTTGCTATGGAGAGGCGCCTGTATTTATATGGATGAGAGAGGGCTGGTCGGCCAGCACTAATGCAGTCGGCCAGTTCATATCTCCCATAACATGCTAATAAAATGCCATAAATGGTAGTCGGCTGCCACAATAATGCCTAAAAATACCTGTAAAATGCTGATTAAATGCCTGATAATATCTATGATGCTAATGATGCCATATGATGATGCCATGTCACTGTACACCTGACTGGTGTGCACGTGACATTCCCCGCTGCTAAACTGTTGCTGGGTGGATACCTGGCAACCTTCGACTCTTCTGCGATCCTTCTCCTCCGAACCACTGCCCCCTTCTGTCTTCTGCTGGGACTGAGGCCGTCTGCAGGAGTGAAATCCTTTGAGCCAAGACTCTATGTACTGCGGGAACTGAATGGCAAATACCTGAGTCACCCCTGACCTGCCTGTGGAAACCTTTCACCTACCATCTCCGTCGTACCTGAAGCTCTGAACCTCCTGAGGCGATGTTGGAGCAAACTTCCGTCTTCTGTGGAAGAGAAACCCCCTGCTGCTGCCAGTTGAAGCCAAAACTTATGTGCTCCTTTGATGATGGATGTCCTTCTTCCCTGAGAGTTCATGGGTAACATGTATGCAGGACTGACTGCTAAGATGACTGCTAAGATGACTGCTATGATGACTGCTATGCAAGCCATGTGCAACCCTATATGCTGTGCAAGAATGCAGATGGATGGGTTACTAATGCAGACCTAAGGGAAAATCCCTAAGGGTGGCTTGCAAAATTTTGAGAACTGGGTTTAACTGTGCGGAAGCGATAAAAATGATGACTGACTGAATGACTGATGGAATGAACATGCTCTAAGGCTGGTTACCCTGTAACGCTCTGATACCAATGTGACATGTGGGGGATGAAGACCGTAGTAATCACAACCTTAGTCTACACTTAACTGCACTTAATGATGTTTAAGAGACAAATAGATATGTGTCAATGCAATGCAGCTATATTATATGAAGAATGCGGTTACAATGAGATCCAGATGGATCTGTAATGCTGAATATGCTGCCTATATGCGGTAAATGCGGGCTGAATTGCTGTCCACTCTTTCCCTTGTCTCCTGGGAAGGAAACGCTGAAGGGAGCTTAGGGAACAGATGCTGAATGCTGATGATATTCTGAAACGCTGACCTGTTGGGCTGAACTGGCTGCGTTTGCTGATGATGATGGCTGATGATGATGCGTTTACTGATGAAGATGCTGATGGAGATGTGTTAACTGATGATGAGGCTGATGGAGATGCGTTAATCTGAATGCTGATGGGATGATGATGCGTTTGCTGTAACTGTTGCCGATGATGATGCGTTAGAGCACCATGGCCTGAATGGTACTATGATGATGCTGCTACTGTATGCTGATGATGACAGGCTGAAAACGCATGAAGATGAGGATGCGCTTCACTGCTGAGCCTGTGTGGGTGAATGGATGATCTTGCTATGGAGAGGCGCCTGTATTTATATGGATGAGAGAGGGCTGGTCGGCCAGCACTAATGCAGTCGGCCAGTTCATATCTCCCATAACATGCTAATAAAATGCCATAAATGGTAGTCGGCTGCCACAATAATGCCTAAAAATACCTGTAAAATGCTGATTAAATGCCTGATAATATCTATGATGCTAATGATGCCATATGATGATGCCATGTCACTGTACACCTGACTGGTGTGCACGTGACAATAGTACATAGTACACTTAGTACTTTTAATGTACTAAGTGCACTATGTGTACTAGAGCAAATATACATGTGTGATAGGGGAGTCACACACTCATACTGTGAGTTGACTTATCCCCACATGTCTCTCTCTCCCTTCTTCTTCTTTGTGTGTGTCTCCCACATGAAACCCTAACTCTCTACAGCTGAGCTTTTGAGCTCCTTCAAACAATAGTAAACATAAGCTATGAGGAATTTTGTGACATTTCTCCCGGCTTCTAAGCAGTTGACCGCAACTGAAAAGCTTCCAAATAGGCTTTCAAAAGCTCCGGATAATCCGGAAAATAATCCTCGTCCATCCATTTTGCATCCATAGCCGAATAGTTTTTAAACTTTGCAAGATACCTGTGAACTAGCTTGTCACTTACATACTTACGCTCTTTATGAAAAACTATGTAATACCTCCTCAAGTTCATCCACCTTTGATGGATCTCCCAAAACTGGTTCCATAGGAGGTGGTCTCACATAGAGCCTCAGCAAACTGACATGAAATTCATTATGTATTTTCCAGTGATCGGGCAATACCAATCTATAAGCCACTTCATTTATCTTCTGCAAGATCTGGAATGGTCCATAATACCTACTTAATAGCTTAGGAAATCGGCCTTCTTTGCTTGGCTGCTTCTGAAGGCGTGCTTTCTCAAACCTAAGTAATACCCAATTATCTTCCTTGAAAGTAATCTCTCGCTTGTGCTTGTCAGTTGTCTTTTTCTGCTCAGCTTGAGATCTTTCTATGGCTGTCCAAACTTGTGCAAACGCAGTATCCAAATCCCAGACAAATTCATTTGTTGCAAAGATTTCATCTTTTGCTCGTAAGATAGGTGAAGCATCACCTTGTCAGACTATCTCAAACGGAGTCTTATTAGTTGAAGAATGCACTGTGTTAATGTATGCAAACTCAACCAATGGCAAATACTTTTCCCAATCTGACTTCTACTCAGATACATAACACTTGAGTAAATCAAGTAAGGCTGAATTTGCAATTTCACTTTGACCATCCGTTTGAGGATGATAAGGTGATGAAAAATGCAGCTTTGTGCCCATGTTATCAAACAATGCCCGCCAAAATAAACTGGTTGTCCGAGGATCTCTATCTCCCACAATAGACTTGGGCATGCCATGATGTTTGAAAATCTGTGCCAAGAATAACTTTGCCATGTGCTCTGGCTTGATTGTTTTCCTCACAGGAATAAAATGTGTCTGTTTACTAAAGCGATCTATGATAGTCCATATTGCATCATTACCATGTACCAATCTCGGTAAATCCATAATGAAATCCATGGCAATGCTTTCCCATGTTTCTTGCGGAAACAGGTAAGGGCTAAAGCAAAACAGGTGTGTTGTGCCTGTCAAACTTGACTTTCTGAAGACTGACACACTAGGCACTCACGAACATAAGCTTCAATTGTCCTGCGTAAAGTTGGCCAAAAGAAATATCTTTCCAAAGCTTGTGTAGTAGCCAGAATACCACGATGACTTGCAGATAGACGCATACACTCTTCGATAACCTTTTGGCGCAATTCATGGACTACACAAATACGGTTTTGCATCATTAGAAAACCATCTCGAATTGAATAAGATGGGACAGTAGTACCATCGTTCAAATCAGCCTAAATAAGCTGAAAATCTGTATCCAAAGCATACATATCCCGCATCGCTGACAAGTCTTGATGATAAGCGGTAGTCATTGCATGCACTTGAGGCGTGCGTGACAAAGCATCCGCTATCAAATTCTTCTTGCCTAGAGTATGCAAAATCTGAAAATGGAACATGGACAAGAAATTTGCCCACCTTAGATGCTTTTCTGAGAGTTAAGGCTGTGTGAGAAAGTGCTGTAAACTCTGATGATTTGTTTTAACCATAAATTCAATCCCCAAAAGAAAATGCTTCCATGTTTGAAGGGCATGAATGACGGCCAACAACTCTTTCTCATAGACCTGCAAATACAGTTCAGCATGTTGTAGGCGGCGGCTTTCAAAAGCCACTTCATGTCCCTCTTGATTCAAAATAGTCCCCAAACAATCTCCACATGCATCACACTCGACCACAAAAGGTCTATGCAAATCTGGAATAATAAGAACATGCCCGGAGATATGGTGTCCTTCAACTTTTGGAAAGCTGTCTTTTTTGGATCAAACCAAGGGAATGCAACTTTCTTCTTCGTCAAATCATGCAACAGAGAAGCCAAGAAAGCAAAGTGTCGAATAAATCGACAATAGGAAGAGCATAAACCAATAAAGCTCCTAACTTGATGAACATTTTGAAGTTTTGACCAATCCTTGATAGCTTGAATCTTTGCGAGATCCATGCGTACGCCATCTTTTGAGACAATATGCCCCAAATAGTGAATCTCTGACATAAGAATTTACTCTTCGTTCCATTGATGAAGAGCTTGTGTTTCCTTAGCTCTTTAAAAACAATGGCGAGATGCTCTTTATGTTCAGTCTCTCTCTTTGGAAAGATTATAATATCATCAAAGAAAGTTCCTGTGAACTTGCGGTGAGGTCTAAAAATTCTAACCATCATTCTATTGAAAGTGGCGGGAGCATTTGTAAGACCAAATGGCACCACCAAATACTCATATAGCCCAAATGATGTTCTGAAAGCCGTTTTGTGTACATCTTGGGATACTTCTCTTAAGATCAACGCGACTGAAACAAGCAGCTCTCTCAAGTTTATCAATTCGAGCATGTATGAGCAGCTGTCCTATCCGAAAGCTTTGCCAGCCACCAATCACTTGCAGTCTCTTTAAGATGCATACCCCCATGCCTGAGCATAGATTTCTCGGTAAATTCCTGAGTGCAAAAGGCTATTTCAAATTGCCTTATGAAAGCGAATGCCTTGGTGGTATCTAGCTTTCCATCATAGCTCTCGAGCTTGATGTCCTTGTCCCCTGACTTGAACTCTTTGGCCTTCTTGTTGTGACAAGTATCCTGACGCTCTAAAACATCATCCTCCTCGTCATGTCTACGATGGCGATGGTGCCCAGGTCTAGGGCTGATTTCCCGTGCAACACCCCCACTCTGGATGGAACTCTAGGAGCAGGAACATACCTAGAAGGTGGAGATACCACCGACAATGCATGAAGATCTTCTGCATCTCTCAAGTGGGCTGAAAACCCCTCATCATCCCCTTGAGCTGCATGTTAATGTACACCATCTCCTCGGGTTGCCTGCCCCCTCATATTTGTTGCATGGGTTGCAAGCCCCCTCATAACACTTGCTCGGGCTGCATGCTCACTTACATCACTTGTTCGGGTTGCATACCCTCTTACATCAGTGGTGCGAGCTGCATGCCCTCTCACATCAGTGGTGCGGGCTGCGTGCCCTCTCACAACATCGTCGGAATTTCCTTCACGGAATAGCCTGTGAGGCTGCCGTGTGAAGACCCACTTGCTCTCATCATCGGAAATAACATCGCCACGGCTTTTCAAATAAGCAACAGCCAACTCTCGAGGTTTGTCAATTCCCATCTGTTGGACAATTGCATCAAAAGTGACCACATTAGCCTTGACATGAGACTTTGATTCAATGACCCTTTGTACATCTGGGTCTCTTTGCTAAGCACGGAGCTGTTCAAGCTCATTCATCAAGGCATCAATATCCTGCTGATCTTCAGTCCTAGCAGACAATAGTGGATCATTATCTGCCAAAGCCCCAACATGATCCCTGTCTCTATCGTCTTCCCAGAAGGGGGGAGTACAGGTGATAGAGTTCTCCACAGAATGATCTGATTGGTTGGCTCTACCAGATTTTCAGAAAGGAAAGGATTTCCGTGCCCCGGAACCGCTCGCTACTAGCTTCCCAAGTATGATACTGAATAGACTGAAAGGGTGCAAGAATGCCCCTACACATACAGGAGGGCCACGAAGTCTTTCCACATGCTCACTGCCGCTTAAACCAAAGGTAACCTCTTTCGAGGCTTGACAATAAGACGAGGGCTACCTCAAAATCCCAACCTTCTCTCACTTATAATGACTCCTTACAGCCATATCCAGCATCATATAAGGCACAAGCTTGTAGAAAGCCAAGCTCTGATACCAATGTAAATATACACGGAAATCTTATCAGTCATGAAAACAGAAAATACACACAGCATGCCAGATAAAAGAAGATGACAAATCTGCACAGTACACCACACTAGGGGCCAGAAGATGGGCTGACCCCCCCTCTCCCTTTTATGGTTAGATTACCAAAAAGGACTCCGCTTCCAAATACAACTTCATGGGTGCCCAGGGATTCTCCACTGGCTAGCACCTGTCTCTTCCAGTATAGTATGAAAGCAAAACAAAAACATATGCAGAATTTTGTTGATAATCTTCAAGCACAAGAGGGCACTTCTAGCATCAAGCACATGCAGGACGACTATGGACAGCCCATAGCACTCCTGCATCAGCCCGGAACAACCTTGTATCTTCACCCTTCTCTTGTATGGCTCATAGGACAAGTCGACCAGCCTAGAGAGGCTGTTTACAGCAGTCGACCAGCCCTCAGTAGCCACAAAAGGAAGCGATCAGCAGCTGCACACAAGCCTGCAAGTCTCCGGTCATTAGGAAACCTGTAAAGATGAAACGACACCTCCCCCCCCCCCCCCCCCCCCCCCCCCCCTGTTTTATGACCTGAACAGCTGTTTTTCAATGCTGTAAAACAGCCGGCAAGCAGTGGAAAACATCCAGGAGGAGTCGGCTAGCATATGTCATGCATCTAGTGATCATCAGTCGCGGTAGATAGCTTTAGTTGGCTGCCAGCAGGCTGAAAACCAGTCGACCAGCTCTTCACCACCCAGAAAAAGCATGCACATGCTCAAATCTGGAGTTTTGTGTCAGTAATAGAGGCTCCCCGCCGGAAATAGCTAAATTGTGTGCTTTTAGGTCTCGAAGGGGGCGCCTACTTGAAGATAGCCCAAATATTGTCCAAAACCCGTATATTGGCTGCCACGTGTATTAGATAAGACCCGTCCAGTGTGTACAACTTATAAGTTGTCCGATCACTTTATAAGTATGTGTGAACCTACACCCATAATTATTAGTTATGTGAAGTCATAAAGCTGTAAATTGGGTTTTGGGGGACACTCACTACCTGCAAAACACATGTAGACCTCCTGTCAATCCCTAACATGTGTGCACATACACGTCCACAGGGTGTCCAGGCGTCCCTAGCCCCATGGACAACGCAACTAGAAATCTCAGGCATTGTCCAGGCAAACAAAACAAGTCATCCAAAGGTAAAATCAAAGTCATGCACACACATGAGTACAGCTAGACTGCAAGAAACACCCAACTGCTCAATTGTATCAGACAAAAATGTCTAGGGCTCATGATCCTTCCGGAACCTTCTCAGAACATAAATACAGAAGATCTCTAGGATAGCTAGTCCTAGGGATCTCCAGGATAGCTAGTCCCGGGGAATCACATCATGTCATGCTACATGAGCCATACATGTACACTAGGCTCCACAAGCCACACATGTACTATCATGTCAGGCTCCATGAGCCATACATGTACTGTCATGTTAGGCTCCATATGCCACACAGACACACCATGTCAAGCTCCACCAGCCATACATGTATGTCATGTCAAGCGCCACATGTCCCACATGAACATTAGTAAACAGAAGCTATGAGGAATTTTATGACAACATATGGTTGTATTGGGAACATATAGATATATTTGAAACATATGGATGTACGTGATGTACTTGGAACACAGGGATATACATAGACCATATGGATGTGCTTGAAACATTTGCAGTCTGCAGTTGAGGATGTAAGATTGAGGGAATGTAACTATTTGGTTCTCCTAGCTCTATTTCACATGATGAAACCCATGCCCGGACACTAGACAAGTGGAAGAAGACATGGGGACAGGGTCCATAAGGTTTGATTAAGAAAAGCATCACTTTTGGTCAAAAAGTAGGAAAAAGCAAAAAGTCAAACTAGGTTGACCGTGAGCCAAGGGCACCATTGGCAAGAGGAGACTACGTCGGACCAAAAAGCAGCTCTAGGGCCAAAAAGCAAGGCCCTGAAGTTAGAAAAGCAAAAGCTAAATAACTTTGACAAAAGTTCAGTAATATTTTATTATCAAAAGCAAAAAGAAGAAAAGCAAAAGCCAAAGCCTTACTGGCTTTTGGCAAAAAGCAGGACTCCCTTGGGTATAAATAAGCATGAGCCTCTCCAAGATCATCATCATGGAGGCCAGAAGTTTTCTCATCCTCAATTAGGCGTGGCGATCATCATTGTTTTCATCACCAAAGTTTGGAGATTATTGTTACCACCTGCTTGTTTGCACAAGTTGCTGATGATCCGTGCCCCCCTACACCGCCTACGACTTCTGTTCAGTACCAGCACCTCAGCCAGCACCGCCTCTACCATCTCTCTAGTTGTGCATGAGCGCTGCCACCTGAGACGTCTACTGCTGTCGGCGCTGCTGCCGTCTTTGCCAAGCTCCAACTGACAACACCGCCAAAAGTGACCAACCAGCGGCGCCAGCTGTTTTGGCAAGTACTGCCAGCACTGCTGGATTGTGCCTCCTGAAGCACTGCCTACGCCACCTATTACCGCTGCCTGGCTGTGGTACAGTTGCTTCAACCTGTTGTCCACTGTGGACCAGCTGTTGACTGAACCTTCATCTGCTGTGACTGCCGTTGCCGCTGGCACTGTGTGCTGCCAGCCAGTGCAACCAGCCGCCGTTTGACAATGCCAGTGCCACTTTCAGCCTTGTTGTACTCTAGCTGGATGCTTGTCTATGTGGTGGTCAGCCATCTGAGCACCGCCCAGATCTGCCAGCCGCTGCCTGACAGCTGCCATCACCGCCAGCTATCGGATGCCATCCAGTTTTGTACCATCTTGTTGGGGCCGTATCTATTCCATGATTGGGCATCCACCTTGTGACTGGACATCATACACTTGTCATCTGCATATATCTATTGTGTGTCTTGTTTACAAGCTTGGATTTAGGCTTGGATTTGGATTGGAACTTGGAGTTGGACTTGGATTGGAACTAGAACTTGGATATGAACTTGGACTTGGGTTGGAACTAGAACTTGGATATGGACTTGGATATGAACTTGGACTTGGACATGATCTTGGACTTGGATATGAACTTAGGCTTGGATCGGAACTAGAACTTGGTTTTGGATTCATTGGATTTGGATATTGGATCTGGTACTAGCCCGGTGAGACATACTTGTGGGTCATCCCCGTGGTGTGCTCGGCATCAGAGATCTCGTGCCTAGACATCGACATCGACTTGGATATCCCACACCGGAATATCTGTTTGTTTTGTATTCATTGATTGTATTGATCTTGGCCAACGTGCCTGTGGATTGTTCTTGAAAAAATTCCTGAAAGGGGGCGGGGCTTGTTCCTCGCTCAATGTGGTGTATTGTGCAAGATCCCAATTCCCTTCTCTCTCCCCTCTCTCTCTATATCTCTACCTCTTGGACACGTGGTTGAGTTTGTCATGGCACGCCCCGCTGGAAGATGTACACTTGGAAGATGTACATGTGTGTAGGCACCAAGAAGTGCTAGGATTCTTGTTGTGTGGTTTATACCAATGCTCGGAAACTTTCAATATACCGGTGACATTGGTATCAGGTAAACATGGTTTGGCTCTTATGCCTATGTTATGGCTTTTTGTGATTTTGCATTGTCATTTTCCAGTTCGATTACTGTCCCCCCTTGGACCTTGGACTTCAGTAAGCCTGCCTCACTCGTAATTGTGATAGCTCTTAGTTTGTCCTTATAATTTGGATTTTTCTTTACAAATTTTAGGGTTCTTTCGCCTCAAGTTGTTAGTTACCCTAGCTACCCCCCGTGGACACTAACTAATGCATTTTCTTTTAAGATGGGATCTCCTTGTAGTATGTGACATCAGATATCTGTTTGCCAGTAACATGAAACTGTCTATGTTCTACATTGGATGCTATTGCCATAAACATCATGTCCTAGGCTTGGGGATGATTATGATTTTATTAGTCAAGTAGAGAAGCGAGATTATGTAGCTTGGGTGTTGCATGCAGCATAGTTTTATATGTGTTCCCCTTTGGCATAATCGATGAAGCATGGGGTCAGGTAGTTTAAGAGAACCTGGGCCTGCTGGAATTGGCTGAGAAAACACCAGTTGTACATCTCAGTGCTTTTTATTAGTTGTGGTTCAAAAAATGGACCAAGTTGGCCTTGCAGTAAAGGGGTCTTGGGCTGTGAGCGCGCAGTTGTGAGTTTGACCTTCCAGGTGAGCATGTGGGGTGTAAATGGTATGCCATGCTGATCAGATGCAATATAATAAATAGTCCACATCTACCCCTGAAGAAGAGGTATCAATTTGTTCTTTTAATAAGTTAGTTCAGAAGGCTTTAAATATCTGGGATTCAGTATATAGTATTATATCAGTTTCTTGTTTTAGTAATAATGTTGTGGCTTCTTCTGAAGCAGTCACAGAGAACATTTTTCTCAATAGGTCATAAAATTCATGAATCCAATGATTATCCTCTAGATCCCTTTCACCACATTTTCCAACGTGGCCTTCTAGTGGTTGCATTTCCACAATTTCTTTTTCTGGTTGCTTTGATGCTGTTTGCATGAGCAATTCAATTTCAAATATGGTGGAGCTTATTGCTTTGTTATTTTGTGAATGCATTGCATTCCTACCGGACGTTTTTTAGTGGGTCAAATGATGTATTGGCTTGATAAGTGTCGTTTCAAATAAGATGGGAGTTGCGTCTCTATGGTTATGTATTGGGCTCAATTTTTTTGCAAAAAGCCAATAACATTACCTCACCATTGTTGAGGTAATGTTATTGGCTTCACCATTGTTCGTTTTTGGCTTTCTACCTTGTTGAGACAAAATGAGCTTTACAATTGAATTCTAAAATGCAAGAATAAGTTCTTTAAAAACGTAAGTTGTATATCATTATTGTAAAGAATTAAGGTATTTATTATTGTGAAGAATTTAAAAGGGTCTTGCAAGAAACGTCAATTTCAAAGGGCATTATTGGACCATAATGGCACAAAAGAAATGAGAACTTACAGCTAAAGCTATCTGTTTCTAGGTTTGCCTCCCATGTCTTCCTTATTCTTGGGCAATCTCTCTCTCTCTCTCTCTAAGAGTACGGGATCAAAGGGGTGTTGTGCTCATTGCATGAGCGAGAAAGAGTAAGAGATCGACTCATAAGGGGACCGGAGTTGAAAACAAAACCAATAGGAGATGCTACTCATGTCTTTCTCCTAGAGGCTGGATAATGTTAGAGATCAAGATAAGGAGATGCACATATAGAGATTTCAGCTTTTGGGAGTCTTCTTTGGGATCTTCAGGCACCCAGTCGTTACCAGATGCCTTTATAATTCTATGTGCATGGCCACATCCAAGGTGACACTCCTCTATTGGGTTGAAGGTATGATTGATTTATAAATTTGGATCCCTCATGTTATTCTCCATAAAAGATCTCGGGCCTACTGACATTGCAAGGCCTTGACATGTAGTGCCTTAATCATCCATCACCGTAATCTTGGCACGAGTGAGTTTCTATCTAGTTTTCATGTTTCATTGTGCTATGTTTAAAATACAAGGGGTGTCTCCGGCAGTGATTGGTAAGAAGTGTGAGTTCTACAGAGATCACTTCTTGAGACTCTCTAAGGATGGATTTTTTGAGATCTCGGGATACATACAGACACACGTCACATGCCATGCGTATCACGATCGGCCAGCTCAAGGTATATCCTCCCACCGTCTTAGAGTAGAGACTGGTAGAGTTAAGGATATCCCACATGAGGAGAGGACATGCAAAATATGCATCACATGCATCACAGGAGTAGTAGAGGATGAGGCCCATTATATGCTCAGTTGCTTGGCTTACTATGAGAAACGGGGGAGATTCCATTCTCTCTTCCGAGAGGGATTCTGACCATTTACATGGGTGATACAATTTGAGGATCAGAGGTGCTTGGGCATGTACTTGATGGAGCTGAGATGACATAGGGATGTAGTAGCAGCATGTTGAGAGACAATCTTGGCTTCGACAGGACACCTCACAGAGACACATCACAGATTTCTTTGTGGTACATACATTCACATTGGAATCCACTACCCACATTAATTCATCTACTACGACATCAAAGCCCACCACCCGTATCCACACTCCAGCTCCACGCCCCAGAGGAGTTCTTAGTGAGAGCTCGATCCATTCTGTGAGCCAGACGTCCCTGGCCTAGAGCATCAGGACCCTCCCACCACACAGAGACATATTCGTGAGGTTCTCCGTCGACATGTCACGCTCCCATCACAAGGGCCTGACATTCACTCCACTATCAGATCGGTTCTGGCCGAGGCGAGTATTGTCATTAGTTGATCACAACATATCTCACTGTACACAGAATCATCTGCTGATCACATGTACTGTCAGATGTTTTTCATTTTACTTTTTCTTTCAGTTTTCCATGGCTCAGTATATCCATGGTACCATTGTATTACTTTTGGTCTCATAGGTCCTTGGGGTCTTTCGTAGATGTTAATATAACTTTCTCTCTCTCTCTCTCTCTCTCTCTCTCTCTCTCCATAATTGAGAAGATCGCCTAGCAACCCTAAGAAACAAACTAAGCTTGGAAGTTGGATCCCTAGAAAAGAAGAAATTGTTGTGAGTAAAAGTAAGGGCAAAACAAGACTTACAAGAGGAAGATTTGAAAGATGAAATTAGAATTCACAATTGAAGTTGAGGAAAGTGAATTGAGCTAGGTGTAGGCTCTCTAGATTTGAAAGGTCAGCTTATCTCGAGGACACTCTACATGGTCAAAAACAAGGAGGGATCCTTAGATATTCAGCCATATATTCAAGTGGGCGGTTTATCTAAAGGATGGTATATGGATGGAAATGAGGAGGTATAGTGAAACCGATCTCGTCAAGTGGGAATAGACTCCGTTGGACACCCACACGCGTAATAGCGCCAAAAACTTGTTGGAGTTTATTTGTAGACCATAGAATTCAATCTTTAAGTGAATTTCATGGTTCTTTGCCTTAAACATGAGATTTAATGTATCCCATGCATCCTTTACGTGTTCCTTAGAGTCAATGTGATGAGAATAAGTCTAGGGCCCAAATGTAAACCAATAAGTGACAATGATTGCTTATCTTTTTAAACCCACCCTTCACTTGGTTCATCCGACACATTTTCCTTAATGATTTTCCACAATTTCTTATGCATTAGAAGGTACTTCATTTGTGTAACGGAGGTGTCGAACCCTTCCCCATTGAACTTCTCTACATGAAAAGTGATGCTTGTTGATGTTGCCATAATGAAAAAGTCTTACCAATGAGCTTATGATGCTTTAATTGGCTGTGTCCATTCTTTTACAACTTGGCAAATGTGGATGCTTTAAACATGATGAAAGGCAAGTAGTGCGTGTGCTTCCAATTTTTAATTTTTGCTTCTAGAGCTTCTTGAGGATAGCCCCAATGCAAAGTTAGTTATTTTGATGTGTAGACACACTAAAGGCAATCCTAATTTCTCAATTGTATCCCCAATTGCACCCAATTTCTTCTAATTACTTGTTAATTATCTTAATTAGTCTTAATTCATAATGATTCAACAGTCAAGAAAGTGAAGGCTCAAATTGAGCTTGTGGAAGCATACATTGAAGGGGGTTTTTACACAAGGATGTTTCCCTTGATTGAATGAGAGTCCCCAAGCTTCAAAATGCCTTCAATGGCAGCTTTAATCAATGAAAAACAATGTTTTAGGCCGACTGGTTTTCTACAAAATTTTGCTCAACCCCTTTGATTGTTTTGAGCTCATATTTGGGTTGTAGGTAGCTTAAGCTATGGATAAGCCTTCCCTATGATGAATTAGGCTCTTTGTGAAGCTATGTGATGCATGAAGCAAAAGTGAAGTTGCCTACAAAACAACATTTTCTGGCTGGAGTGCACAAATATGACGAAACCGTCCTATAACAAAGTGAGGCACCTAGGTGTGGGGACGATTATCCTAGATTTTGAGAGGCAATGGTGGATTGTGTAGTGAGAATTTGCTCATGAAATTTGAGCCATACCGGGGATGAGAGGATAAGATTAGGATTAGTGACTCAAACACATTAATGAACTGAGATAAACTAAATAGAGTGATTAGAAGAAGCTCAAGGGAGAAAGGGAGGCTTTGATACCATGTTGAAATCCATGGTACCTTCACTAATGCAAGTGGATTAAGCTAATCATATGCTATTACACTAAGCTAAGGTGGATGGTGCCTATGAAATTTTAGCCATACTGGGGATGAGAGGATAAGATTAGGATTAGTGACTCAAACACACTAATGAACTGAGATAAACTAAATAGAGTGATTAGAAGAAGATAAAGGGAGAAAGGGAGGCTTTGATACCATGTTGAAATCCATGGTACCTTCACTAATGCAAGTGGATTAAGCTAATCACATGCTAATGATGAGTGGTTACACTAAGCTAAGGTGGATGGTGTCTAATAACACCCATGGTGATGTGTATGTGCAATAGACTCAAATCAATTAGGTTTCAAGCTAAGGTGGATGGTGTCTAATTACACCCATGGTGATGTGTATGTGCAATAGACTCAAATCAATTAGGTATCAAGATAGGTTAGCTTGGACTCATAGAGAGACTTGAGATGTGTGCAAGTGCTTGTAATTTCATTGCTTGAAAATGACCCCTTTTATATGGGTATAGTACATGTTTGCTTGTTCCATGCATGTGGGATAATCTAGTTTCGCCATATGGCTTCATGCTCACCTACTCACTCCCTGCCTCTACATGTACTCTATGGCACCACCCTTCTCAACAAAACAATCCTTGATGCTTTTAGACATTCCGTTGCTAAATGGCCATACCCATGGCACTTCCCACATTAAATATTTGATCTCAGCGGGTTTTGAGTATTTGTCGCATTTTGTGGTGCCACAACATATACCCCTTTCTCTTGCGGCTGCACTGCATTAAGAATTTCTTCTTTGAACTTTCCTAATGAATTTATGACTATCTCTACTCACCCAAAGGTACTCCAGGAGTGCTCCTTTGAACCATATACGTGGGTGCTGAGATATAAGGACTATATGGAATATAACTTGATGGGGGTTAGGGCCCATCATAGCTTATCCTTGCACACTCATGCTTGCCAAGCACGATAGGCATTCCATGATGGGGTGGCAATGGATCCACTATCTTTATGTCTATAGCAATTAGATGTTGTGTCATCGCTGTTGAATTAATTGCACCTCTTCCTAATATCTCACTTCTTGTTTCACATCTACTAACGTTACAGGATGCCTGCATTTGCATCTCTACATTTTGAAGACCATCAATGAATCGATGTTTTTGTGTCTCTTTATTCGGAGCAGTAGCTCCCATCTTCCTCACAATCATTTCCATTTATTTGATGTAATGGTATATACTTTTATTAATCCTCTGAGATAGGTAGTCTAATTGTTGTGCTAGGCGGTGTTGGAAACTTTGCCTACTAAAATTTGTAACAAAAGATTGTGATAGGTCATTATGCATTACTCTTAAGGTTGGATCAAGATTCCCATACCAACTAGCAAATTCATCCTTCAATGGAGCTGGAAAGATGTGCAAGTTTTGGTCATCATCCACAATTTCATTGGCCACACATGTGACCTCGAATCTTTGTTTTATGAGCATATGGGTCCTCATCCCAAAGTCCACTATATTGTGTAAAGTCCACTAAATGAGCGGTCGCTCTCAGTGGTGGAACTGCCATAGGTTCAAAGAAAAGCAAACCTAATCCTGAGTCTTCTTCTTCAAAGAAGTCGAGTGCTTTCCCTTTAGGTATATGAAATAATCGCCTAAACCCAAAATCCTTGAAAATTTCTAAGGTGCTATTAATTTCTTGAATATGTAGAGATGGTGCGTGTCCTTGAACACTACCTTCATCTCCTTCGTGTTCTTCTTCCTCCCTTCCTACTTTATCTTTAATATGTCTTACGTCAGGTTGATAACCCTCGTCGCGTCACTTGAAACTAATCTATCCCAATATGAGAGATCATTCTCACTTATACTAGAGGGGTGTATGAAAGGGCATAACCTCTATAGACACGTTAGCTAGACTATGTCTCTCCCTCTATGAACTAAAAAACCTATCACTATCTCCCAAAAAGGGCCTACCTGTGGTAAAAGGATCTCATAAATAGACGGAGCTAGCTCATTAACTCATTCTTGCTGGATGACTACCTGTGGTAAAAAGATCTCATAAATAGACGGAGCTAGCTCATCAGCTCGTTCTTGTCTGGATGACTTCTCCATATCATACTTATCTCCCCCTATCCTAGACTAATCAAAACCTCTAGATGTGGTCTAAAAACACTCTCTACATCATGTCAAGCCACTATGACTCCTACCGTCCATCTAACGAAGCTATCTCCCATAACGTCAAAAATATGTCTGACATTGTCAACAAATATAAGAGGCTACATGAAGCATCCTCCTCTCACATATCTCACACATAAAAATAGTGTGGAAATGAAGTAAAAATAAGTGCACAAAGTACCCACCATTGCAGCACTCCCCTTTGACAAATATTATGAATGAGTTTGAAACAAAGGGATCTGGAAAGTTCCTCGATGATTCTCCTCTATACTTCTCCCATCCAATGCTGGTGACATCATGTCACTCCACATGAAATCCATCAAAAATATATGTTTCATCCATTTTAAACACCACACAGAAAACCTTGTAAATTAAACCAATTATCTAACCTATATCTTCCTATACCTTCAATACCCTAACCTAAACATCAAGATTATCTTATTAACTTCATACTACATAATATTTAACTCTTAATCCATTAACTCTAAATGGTTCATTCTCCTTTTACAGATCTTGTATACTCAAAGAACAATTATCAAAAACTTCTATAACCTTAAAGGGTCTTAACCACCTAAATCCTTAACTTACCTGGAAACTTATAGTACCTACTATCATATTCTAACACCAAATATCCTTCCTTAAACTTACTGATTTTTGTATTGCAATCGTGCCAAGCTTAACATAGTCTCCAAACTTTAAAGAGCTATAAATCCCTCCTCATCCAAGTTCACTAACCGCCGCAGCAATCGATCATATGGCCCTTCATTTAAGTCAAAGAGGAGCTCCATGTCTCCCCACCTTGTTCCTTTGCAGGCATATTAATTATTATTATGATTAGTTGAATAAATTTGACAATGTACACATGTAGAATCAAGAATCTATCTCCAAGCATAATATTTTTCTCTTAAGATTGTCCTCATGTCCTGGATAGAGGTAAAAATAGAAGGGTGGAACCTCGGGAAATTAAAAATACAATGTGGATTTACCTCCCTCTTTTCTTTGAACTTTGCCCTAGTCCATCTCCATGGATATGGCATATAACATGGATTGACTCAGAGATCTCTTGGTGTGCTGATGTAAATATTGGCATACTGCTCTTTGAGAACAAATAAGGTTGCCTCCATTCTGGTTGATTACTTTGCTAATCTTCTTGCATGTTTGTAGTGTAAGTTGTTGGCACTACATACCCACCCCTGCTTTCCATAGGGTTACTGCATTTCTACCTCTCAAAGGTACATCAATGATTGTAATTAGGTGAAAGCATAAAAGGGTGTACATACTATTGGCCAAAATAGTATAAAAATTCAAGAGTACTAATATCCTATGTGAGAATATTGCTTTAATAATTTTCTTTCACAAAATATTACATCCAATGTAGCCAAACCTAAAAGTACTCTAGTTTGACATGCAAAAAAAATCAAAGTACTCACACAAGTACAAAATTAGTACCCATTTTTTCTTGGTCAAAAGGAGTACTTTTTTAGACACCCTTTCATGCTTTCACCAAACTATTTACACATCTAAGAGATCTACTAGGTGAGGGTTCCATAACAGAGCGTGTTCTTCTAGAGGATACCATAAGTCCCTTGCTTTCCACTATTGTGCTCTTCATATTCCTTCATGTTGCCCAGAGGTGGATATGCCAAGTAGGGCTTCTTTCTTTTGAAGGTACCACTTCTCCCATTGTGGGATCATAAGGACTTGCTGGGTTGAAAGTAACCACTTGCATAAGAGATTAATATAAAAATTGAGGTGTAAGCTAGGGATTATCTTCCTTAATGATCTCCAACAAGTTGGTTTGGTTAGGCATATGCTCAAAGATATTAGACTATGAGAACATATCCTTGATGTCGTCAACATCCATCTCTCTCTTGTGTATTGCTCTCTCTTGTGTGTGTGTGTGTGTTTGTTTGCAAGGGACTCAAGCTCTCCGTCTCCCCTGCATTGTCTTTAAACATGCCCCATTCAAGGATGAAAGATGTCTTATGTTGGTTATTTAGCACAAGAGAAACCACCCACCAAGAAGTCATTCTGCTACTCTTTCTAAAACACGTACAGTAAATGGCAACGGATAATGGTTCTTCATTATTGCTACATTTACGTTTTTGAGGTCAAAACACACTGTGTTTACCATTATTTTTAGGTACAACCACTATGGGCAACACCCATTCAATGGGCTCTTCAGAACGCTCACCACCTGTTCACTCAGGGGCCTTTTCCATAGTTCCTAGCTCATAGTAACCGGCAATATATTCATATAGCAGAATGGAATCTCCATGGAAGATCAGCAAGATCAACCCACAGATCCATATAAAAGAGCCATGGACTCATCCGTTGAGGACCAGCAAGGTCAATCAACCAGATCCATGCCCGGTTTCAGAAAACAACTCTTATTCCTTGTTCCAATATCTTCCACGATGCACGTGTGGGTATCTTCGGCGACCCAGAGCCCGAGCACCGTATGGTCAGCACCCTCTAGGATCCTTCGCAGGTGACCTAGCACTTCACTCATAGGCCGCTTCCTTGGCTCCTCATCCACCGTACCGGAAGCTCACCATTTAAATCGAACCGAGGCTGGTCAAGACCTCGGTCGACCTTGCTACGCGAGACGTCCTCCATTGACTCTCCGCAGCAGTTGCAACTTTAACAGTTAGGTCTTCATGACCTTAATCCACAAGACGGTCAAAATGCTTCCCCAGCATTCTTGACATAAAACAGTCATTTACAACAGTCACAAAATATAGTTTCTAAATCGAACTCTCGTCTTTCCACATTATCCCTCCTTAGTCCACATTACTTATTCCACATTCCATTCAATGTGTACTCATTCTCATCCATTTCCTTATATCGACGACACATTAATTCACATACACATTCACATTCACATCCATACATCCACATCTACATGCATACATCCATTTTTACATCCTCATTTATACATCCACATCCCATATCCACATTCATACATACACATCCATACATCCACATCCACATCCACATTCACATACATACATCCACATCTACATGCTTACCTCCATTTTCACATCCTCATTTATACATCCACATCCCATATCCACATTCATACATACACATCCATATCCATATCCATACATCCACATCCACATCCACATTCACATCCATACATCCACATCTACATGCATATATCATTTTTCACATCCTTATTCATACGTCCACATCCACATACATATATCCATATCCGTAACTACACCCATACATCCACATCCACTTTCACTTTCACATGCATACATCCACATCTACATGCATACATCCATTTTCACATCCTCATTCATACATACATCCACATCCGTATCTACATCCATTCTTGCCCTATCACAACCCATATACATCTTATCACATCCTATCACATCTCATACACATCTTATCCATCCTATCACATCTCATACACCTCTTATCACATCCTATCACTTTTCATACACATCTTATCACATCTCATACACCTCTTATCACATCCTATCACTTCCCATATCTATATATAGAATACAGGAGAATTCTTATATAAGATTTCTCTACACATTTATTTATGCATAAATTCCATTTAAGGAGACTAACACTTTCGAAATAAAAATCAATCTTTTATGGATCTTCCTATGCATAAATTCATTTCAAATGAAAATGACACTTTTGAATTAAAATTCAATCTTTTATGCATCTTCCTATGCATAAATTCAATTTGGATGAGAATAATACTTTTGAATTGAAATTCCATTCTTTTATGCATCTTCCTATGCATAAATTCAATTTGGTAGGAATTACACTTTTAGAATAAAAGAATTTCTCTTATGCATCTAAGTTATGCATAAAATCCATTTATGATGAAAAGCACACTTTTAGTATAAAAAGAATATCTTTTATGCATACCTCTATGCATGAAATTCAATATGATAAAAGTAACACTTTTACAATAAAATAATCAACTTTTATGCATACCTCTATGCATGAAATCCAAATATGATAAAAGTAACTCTTTTATAATAAAATAATAAACTTTTATGCATACCTCTATGCATGAAATCCAAATATGATAAAAGCAACACTTTTATAATAAAATAATCAACTTTTATGCATACCTCTATGCATGAAATCCAATTATGATAAAAGCAACACTTTTATAATAAAATAATCAACTTTTATGCATACCTCTATGCATGAAATCCAAATATGATAAAAGTCACACTTTTATAATAAAATAGTCAACTTTTATGCATACCTCTATGCATGAAATCCAAATATGATAAAAGTCACACTTTTATAATAAAATAATCAATTTTTATGCATACCTCTATGCATGAAATCCAAATATGATAAAAGTAACACTTTTATAATAAAATAATCAACTTTTATGCATACCTCTATGCATGAAATCCAAATATGATAAAAGTCACACTTTTATAATAAAATAATCAACTTTTATGCATACCTCTATGCATGAAATTTAATTATGATAAAAGAAACACTTTTATATTAAAATAATAATTCTTTTATGCATACCTCTATGCATGAAATCCAAATATGATAAAAGAAACACTTTTATATTAAAATAATAATTTTTTTATGCATACCTCTATGCATGAAATCCAAATATGATAAAAGAAACACTTTTATATTAAAATAATAATTCTTTTATGCATACCTCTATGCATGAAATCCAAATATGATAAAAGTAACACTTTTATAATAAAATAATCATCAATTATGCATAACATAAAAATCAATTTCTCCATGATTACAATAAAATTCTTTCAATTAATCTAGAATGATAATTCTTAGAATATGGTAGGAAGTTCTCTTTTCATGCTTTGAATAAAATTATTTTATGTGTAATTTTTATAAAAATTTTGCCATAGCTTCGCCTACTATGACTGATAAATCTCAATTTATTTTGAAGGATAAAGCTTATCATTAAGAAAATGATTAGAATGATCCCTAATTGGATCATTAACCCAATAATGGGTTGAATCATTAATATTCATGAAATACATAAACTAAAAGCATAGAAAAAAGCCATTAATTTGATCTCAAGCATAGATTAATCTTGGATTAAGGAAAAGCTTTATGAAAAGCTTTATTTGGATTGAGAATGGGTCATGAGTATGACCATTTCTTGAGTGAGAGAGAGAAATTACATAAAAACCATTAGAATTAAGCATAAATGAAAATTTATGTAATTCTTAACTATCATTAATCAATTAACTTTAATAGCATTCATCAAATTATGTAACTCTTCACTACCATTCATCAATTAACTTCAATAACATTCAAAAACCATTCCAATTAAGCTTCTCAAGCTTGAGAGGGGTTGAGAAGAGAGAAACATTGAGAAATTATAGAAAATGATTAAAATTCACTAATTACCTTACAAATTGCTTGATTCTTTGTTCACGGAAGAGGCCCCCAACCAATCAATTGGTTAAGTATGTTGATGGAGCCACCAATGGGGATTGAAGAAAGAGGGAAGCTCCAATTTCTTCAATTTGGAGAGAATTTTAGAGAATAGTAGAAATTAGCATTATTTCAGCATAACTCTAGTATAGTAAAATTCTTCTATTTTTTTCAAAGGACTCATGTTCTATTTATAGGAGAGGGAAGCTCTAACCAAAGCTAACTAAATTCTAGAATTTTCTAAATTCAGTTTGGTTGAATTTGGACTAGATTTGGATCTAGTTTGGTTCCTTTTTGATTCGATTTGGTTCCATTTTGATTTGGTTTGGTTCAAGAGAGAGGAGAGATAAAAATATCACATTATTTTTGAGTTTAAAACTCATTCAAGCATGTGAAATATGCACCTCCTTTAAAGAACTCCCCTTCCTTACATATGTGTCAAAATGGAATCATTATACCCAAAATATCTCATATTTTTAATATTGCTCATAGTTTTTTACTAATAAACCTTGTACATTTTCAACTCTTCATCTTGTGTGAGCATTTACTCATTTTTGGATACCCAAAATATCTCATAATTTTAATATTTCTCATAGTTTTTTTTACTAATAAACCTTGTACATTTTCAACTCTTCATCTTATGTGAGCATTTACTCATTTTTGGATACCCAAAATATCTCATATTTTTTATATTACTCATAGTTTCTTACTAATAAACCTTGTACATAGTTAACTCTTCATCTTATGTGAGCATTTACTCATCTTTGGGTATCTTCTTTTACAAAATTGGATTTATCTCCTCCCTACACATGGATTGATGCTATTGGCCCATAGGAACCTTAATTGGACTATAATCCAAAAATTTCTGAAAATCTAGACCCTTAGGCTAAGGTCCTTTATACCCATTTCCAATTAATTCTAATTGCACATTGGAAAATTCTTTCTGAATTTCTGTTTCAGGGGAATTCATTTTAATAAGATGAGATATTTTTCTATCCAAAAATATTCAAAATTTGAATATTCTCTCTCTAGAATATTTTCTCTCTCTATGCCAAAACAGGCAGAGACAAAATCTCTTATATTTCTGAAGAGGGAATTGATTACAGGGGAATATGCTGGACATTTTGAGAGGCTGGGGAGGAATCTTACAAGTTTGTCAATCTCCTCTCGCATGAGTTTTCCATAATTTGGATTCATGGGGTGGCCTCATTGTCTTACAAGTTATGCATCCTTCATGATGGGGATCATATGTTTGCAAACTTTAGGTGAAACTACCCTCATGTCTGTGTACTTCCATATGAACACATCCCTGAATTCTTTGAGAAGATCTATGAGATCTGTCTCTTCTTTTTTGGTTAAGTCAATGCTAATATACACTAGCTTAGGTTCTTCAACTTGCTTAACCTCAGCAATACCTTCATAAGATGGTCTAGAACTTTCATCCTCACGCTCACCTACATTGTAGTTTTGAAAATACTCAGGTATTCTTGACACATATTCTTCCCAAGTGTTCCTTTTGGTCTCCTTTTTAGCCTCTTTTAGAAGTTTTTTTTCTGTTTATGGGCTGATCTAGATAGTTTTTTAGAGGAAATGTCATCCAAGTCTATCTCTTTTAGGTTAACCAAGTCCATTGTTTGGACGGGTGTTGTGCTATTCCACTCCTCTCCCAATGTTCTAGTGAGCTTGTTAAAAGACTCGACTACTCCAACATACTGCAAGAAATGTGCTTTGCTTTTCAACTTAAGGTGAAAGATCCCTGTCCCCTCCACGCAACGAATCCAGGGGTGCTAGCAGTGGAAGTAATACTTCTTGCACAGGGCAGGGTCCCTCACTCGGGGTCTCGCCCACGGGTATCCGAACAAGAGACTAATCCCTCGATTCTTCCAAAACCAAACCTGAAAAAATTTCCCTCACCCGGAAAGCACGGGCGATTCTCCAGGATATTTTTACTCTAACGTAGTCAAGAGGCTTAACTAACTGAACTGATCTGACCGAACCCGTAAGTTCCATAGTCAGATCAAGGAAAAGACTTGCACTTGGATCATAGAGACTAATGCATTTTTACTCATTGAGAGGCACAACCATTGATTCTTTTCCATAGAACAATTTTTATTTGGGATTTACTTCATCTATAGTACCATAACAAAATTGAGTCTCATTTTTGGGATCCATCACTCCAACGTAACTCCATCCAGTCCTGCATGTTAGCCAACTGCCCAGCCAACTGCCCAACCACTGTAGTGATGGGATCCATTTAAGACTTTGGTTAGGTTTTGTCCCGGGTACTAGGGAGAAAAGAGTTCCTAGGCTCCCTAGCTGGATATTCATGCAATCTTAAATCTAGTCACACCACTTACACACCCAATATGAAATTGCCTTTTTCATAAATTCAACTGTTTTTAAAACAATCTTTTAATGAAACTATAGTACCACTGATCATAATCCTCCAAAATTAATCTAGTTGAATCCTAATTTCTAATTTTTCCTTCATCGGTGTACCTATGGCATCATTGGCAACCAGAACGCTCACCACTTGTCCACTCAGGGGTCTTTTTGATAGTTCCTAGCTCATAGTACCCGGCAATATATTCACTTATAAAAATCAAAATGGAATCTCCGTTGAAGATCAGCAAGATCAACCAATAGATCCATATAAAAGAGCCATGGACTCATCCGTTGAGGACCAGCAAGGTCAATCAACCAGATCCATACCCGAATTCAGAAAACAACTCTTACTCTTTGTTCCGATATCTTCCATGACGTACGTGTGAGTATCTTCGGCGACCCAGAGCCCGAGCACCGTATGGTAAGCACCCTCTAGGATCCTTCGCAGGTCACCTAGCACTTCACTCATAGGCTGCTTCCTTGGTCCCTCATCCACTTTACTGGAAGCTCATCATTTAAATCTAACCGAGGCTGGTCATCAAGACCTCTACCGACCTTGCTATGCGAGATGTCCTCCGTTGACTCTCCATCAGCTACTATTGCAACTTTTTCAGTTAGGTCTCAAGGACCTCATTCACAAGACGGTCAAAATGCTTCCCCAGCATTTTTGACATAAAACAATCATTTAAAAACAGGTCATAAATATAGTTTCTATAACAAACTCTCGTCTTTCCACATTGTTCCACATGAATCCTCATTTATTTCATATGTATTCCCATTCTCATCACATCATTTTCCATCTCATGACATCTATTCTCATTTATCCGCATCAGATCTCATCCACTCGCATCTACCCATATCCACATCTCATCACATCATATTCATTCACATCACATATCACATCTATCCCAATTTACATCACATCTCATTCACTCACATCCCGATTCACATGACATCACATCTCATTCATTCACATCCCGATTCACATCACATCACATCTATTCACGTCCATCACATTCATGTACATCACATCCATTTACATCCATCACCTCACATTCATTCAGATACACATCCACATCCATTCTTTCACATACATCCACATCCATTCTTTCACATACTCATCCACATCCATTCTTCACATACACATTCACATCCATTCTTCACATACACATGCACATCCATTCTTCACATACATATCCATATCCATTCTTCACATACACATCCACATCCATTCTTCACATACACATCTATATCCTTTTTACATACACATCCACATCCATTCTTCACATACACATCCACATCCATTCTTCACATACACATTCACATCCATTCTTCACATACACATTCACATCCCGATTCACATCACATTACATCTCATCCATTCATTCACATCTATGCTCCCTCCAGCATTCTGGCGTAAGACAGTCTTTTAAGAAAACAGGGTTTCTATGCAAGTTTTCAGTTTGATTTTCTTTTAAATACAAGGGGTATTTCTTGAATCAGTATTCCCAAAACTTCTTGATCGGAATTCTGAATTCCATACCAGAATTCCTCGAATTCTATAACGTTGATCCACAGATCAATTCGAAGGGTCTCAAACTTAGTTTCAGATTTGGCAAGAGTTTTGAGTGTATTTTTCTAATTGGTCACACCTTCTTTCCTCAAAACTGACAAAAGAGTTTGGTCTTGGTCATAGTCTGATTCAAGGTTCGAGTCGGATAAGATTTTTCCTGATCTATCTTTCTCGAAAAGGTTTGATAATTCAGTTACTATTTTACTGAATTTCTTTCTTTGAATATTCACTTAACTGATTTCTAAATTAGTTACGAATTCCAATGAGGAATAGATTAATCATTTATTTGAATATTTTGATCTCAATAGATTTCTTGAATTTTCTTTTTACAATACGTGTGAATATAAAACGATAGAAATTTCTCTCTTAGAGTATTTAATTATTCATTTACTCATAGAATTTAAACATAGAATTTAAGAGAATTCTAATTTTGATATAAAAATTCTTTATGCATCTTTCCATGCATAAAAATCAACTTCAATGGGAATAACACTTTTATATATAAAAAATCCTTGTCTTGGTCATAGTCTGATTCAAGGTTCGAGTCGGATAAGATTTTTCTTGATCTATCTTTCTCGAAAAGGTTTGATAATTCACTGAATTTCTTTCTTTGAATATTCACTTAACTGATTTCTAAATTAGTTACGAATTTCAATGAGGAATAGATCAATCATTTATTTGAATATTTTGATCTCGATAGATTTCCTGAATTCTCTTTTTACAATCCGTCTGAATATAAAACGATAGAAATTTCTCTCTTAGAGTATTTAATTATTCATTTATCAAATACTCATAGAATTTAAACATAGAATTTAAGAGAATTCTAATTTTGATATAAAAATTCTTTATGCATCTATCTATGCATAAAAATTCTTTATGCATCTATCTATGCATAAAAATCAACTTCAATGGAAATAACACTTTTATATATAAAAAATCCTTTTATGCATCTATTTATGCATAAAATTAAATTTAATAGGAATAACACTTTTAAAATAAAAAGAATTTCTTTATGCATAAAAATCAATTTTTATAAGAATAACGCTTTTATAATAAAAAAATTCCTTTATGCATCTTTCTATGCATAAAATCAATTTTAATAAGAAAAACACTTTTGTAATAAAAAAATTCCTTTATGCATCTTGAAAAGATGCAGGGGAGAAGAGAGCTTGAGCTCTTGCAACACACTCACAAAACCCTAAAAGAGAACACACAAGGTGAGAGGCTGAAAATCTTCTTCTTCTTCACACACCACTCAACACCACTCAACACACCATATACAAAAGAGAACACACAAGGTGAGAGGCTGAAAATCTTCTTCTTCTTCACACACCACTCAACACACCATATACAAAGATAAGAGTACACACTATGAAAAGGTACTGAACCAAATACATACTAGGATTCTCTATAGTGTGAGCCCAACTAAATGAGCTAGCGCTATAACTATGCCAGTCTCTAGAATGGCTGTCACACAGCCTGTCATCCCACTGGCCGCATATCACCCATGATCTCACCAACCATGTGAGTGGTGTATGTGTGGGGCCTATCCCCCAGGCGGGTCATCAGTGTCCACTGCCTCACTAGATGAGCTCGATATCTCAACACTCTCCCTCGAGCTCAACTCCATCTCATGTACACCAAGCGAAGCCTTGAATCTACGGAGCTTCTCTGTACCCAATGCTTTGGTGAAGGTGTTAGCAACCTGATCCTGTGTGTGATGACATAAACAAGGTCAACGTCTCCTGCCAAAACCTTCTCTCTGACAAAATGGTAGTGGACCTCTATATGCTTCGTGCGAGCATGAAAAACAGGATTTCTGGCCAACTGTATACTGCTAATGTTGTCACAGAAAATGACAACTTGTCTATCCACTGATAGACCCAAATCTGCAAGTAGCTTTCTCAACCAAGCTACCTCACATGCTGCCATAGCAGCACCTTTGTACTCGGCCTCTGTGTACTGGATAGAGCAACCGTAGGCTGCTTCTTGCTGCTCCAAGTCATAGCAGCACTCCCCAAAGAAAACACGAAGCCACTAGTAGATCTTCTATCTGATCTTCTATCTGAGATACTACCAGCCCAATCAGCATCTATGTACCCATGTACACATATCTCTATCTCAGTTTCATAAAATAGTCCACAATGCAAAGTAGACCTCACATACCTCAGTATGCGTCTCAATGCATCCAAATGCGACTTTCGTGGAACCTGCATAAATTGACTCACCAATCCAACAACATAGCTCAAATCTGGCCTGGTGATCATCATGTAGATCAAGCTTCCTACTATGCGCGTATGCATAGTAGGATCCTCCAAAATCTCTCCTGAATCTGCACTCAACTTGCCATTCTGATCCAATGGTACTGAGATAGGCTTACAGCCTACCATACCATACTTGAATAACATGTCCAAGCCATACTGTCTCTGCAGTAATCCAATACCATGTGGTGACCTAATCACCTCAATGCCCAAGAAATATTTGAGCTCCCCTAGATCCTTCATCTCAAACTTCTGTCTAAGCAAGATCTTTACATCAAAGATCTCTGCATCATGGTCCCCCGTAATGATCAGGTCATCTACATAGATGACAACAAGTACAACCCCTCTATCACTGTGTCTCACATACAAGAATGCATTCTTTACATCCATCTGATGTAAAGACCATTTCTTTGACGCAGCCACTGCCTATCACAACTCTCACTGTTGCCATCTTGGCAACTGGGCTGAAAGTTTCCTCATAATCAATGCCATATGTCTGCGCATATCCTTTGGCTACCAATCTAGCCTTGTACCTGCTTATGGTTCCATCACTATTATGTTTTACTTTGTACACCCACTTGCATCCAATGGCTTTCTTGCCTTCAGGCAATTGCACTAAATCCCAAGTCTCATTTCCATATAGTGCATCCATCTCCTCATCCATAGCTTTCTCCCAACACACATTTCCAACAGCCTCATCAATGCATGTGGGCTCTACAACTTGTACAACTTTTGCCATGTATGCATAGTGGTGTGCCACATAACCATCATATAGGTAAACCTCTGCATAAGATTCTTCACTCTCCCAGATCTTCGCAGCTTTGCATTCATGGCTTCCATAGCCTTCTTTACACCAGGTGTTCTCAGTGGTATCCCAAGCTCCTCATCAAGGCTCATCTCTGAGCCACTAGACTCTCCATCAACATGAGAATGCCGTGCAGAAATGTCAGGCATACTAAGAGGCTCAATCACTTTCTCTTTGCCTTTATGTGATGTACTAATCACATTTGCAGGGCTGGTATTATGATGCAGCTTGCCACTCCATGGTCTATTCCAACTGAACCACTAGATGAGGACTCTCCTGGTCCACTTAAAGACTGTGATTGCTGACTTGCATTCTGTGCAACCACATTTCCACTCACATCAGCCCAACAGCTTCTTTTTCAGTAGCATACCAGCTGCTCATCTCATAAAAAACATCCCTGCTTACCCTCAACTCACATGTAGCAGGGTTATAACACCTGTATCCCTTTTTCTCAAGGGAATATCCAATAAACACACATTTTTCAGCTTTTGGATCTAGCTTAGTTCTCAGCTCATCTGGCACATACACATATGCAATGCATCGACCAAAGACTTTCAGATGAGACAAATCAGGTTTTCTGCCAGTAAACCTCTCCTCTGGGAGTTACATCATGTATGGCTGTAGTTAGAGTCCTGTTCATGATGTAAACTGTTGTAGAAACAGCCTCAGTCCAATAGCTATGCAGCATATTCTTCTCTCCCATCAATGCTCGTGCAATCTCAGCAATGTGCTTGTTTTTTTGCTTAGCAACTCCGTTTTGCTGCGGAGTGTATCTGCATGTAAAATGTCTTCGAATACCATTCTTCTTCAAAAATTCAGAGAACTCATTGGAGAAGTACTCTCCCTCTCCATCTGACCTTAGGCACTTTACATATTTCCATGTTTTCTTTTCAACCATAACTCTGAAATTCTGAAAATGAGTGAACACCTCACCCTTCTCCTTCATGAAGTATACCCACACTTTCCTTGTGTGGTCATCAATAAATGTCACATAATACCTGCAGTCTCCCATAGATATGGTCTTCGTAAGACCCCATACATCTGAATGCACAACATCTAGTGCATTTCTGCTCACATTTCTATCACGTGGAAATACATGCTTTGTTTGCTTTCCAAATTGGCATGCTTCACATATTTTTTGCATACCTTCAACTTTAAACTTTGGCAGCCCTGTCACAATTCCTTTATTCTGCATAGACTTCATTCTTTGCACATTTACATGTCCAATTCTTTTATGCCAAATGTCTGTGTCTGCAACAATTCCTGAACCATTTGCAAACATTGCAACACTCACTTTAGGCATGTTTACATTCAATGTAAACATTCTGCCCACTCTGTTGTTGCCTTTTGCAACCAGCCTGCACTTGTCTTTAAAGTCTTCAATATAGCAACCATCAGGATTAAACCGAACTTGCAAACCCTGCTCAATCATCTGGCCAACTGAAACCAGATTCTTTGTTATGTTTGGAACATGAAGTACATCTGCAAGGTACTTCACTTTGCCATCCTGCTGCATAGACAATGGCACATCTCCAACATGGGCAATTGGATGAGCAGTGTTATCCCCTGTTTCCACAAAACCTAGTCTTTCAAGGTTTTTCATCTCCTTGAACCACTCCCCATGACTTGTCATGTGGTTCGAAGTACCTGAGTCAACATACCATACATCATCTTTATGTGCTGCTTTAATATTTTCAGACATGGCATTACCGACATGCTGCATAATAACAAACAACCTTTTGTCATCCTTATTGTTTCTGCTCGAGGATGCATAGTTGTTTTGCTGTAATTTTTCATTTTGCATGTCAGCCTGCTTCTTATAAACAATCTGCCTGCACATGTCCAGGCTTACCACAATAATAGCATCCGCATGTATCATTATGCTGCCTTTGCCAATTTCCATGACCTCTTTGACTCCCCCTGCCTCTGAATTGGCCTCTTCCATGTTGGAATTAGGGTTGCAAGAAAGCACACAAAGCTTGGAGAAGAAGAAGCAAGAATGCACACAACACACAGTGTATTAGATTGTGTCAATGTACAAAGATAACTTAGCCCTAGAATGATGGGCGTATATACAAGCCGGGGGAAAAGACCTCCTAAGGAGGAAAAAAGTGTTCCAGCGGTCCTAAGTGTGTTCACATACATCATTGCCTATATTTATGGCAACAAATCCCCCCTGGGAGTGATAGTGTGTGAACGAGAGCTGGCACTCATGTATAGGGAAGTGCCATGCCCGAAGTAGATCAGTCCACAAAGGGGAGCAAGCCCAAAGCTTTGCGAAAATCTTCAAACTTCTCACGAGGAAGTGCCTTTGTGAAAAGATCAGCGAGGTTGTCCTGTGTTGGCACATATGCCAAGTTGATCTCTCCTGTTGAGAGTCTCTCTCTGACATAGTGATAATGCACCTCAATGTGCTTTGTGCGAGCATGAAAAACTGGGCTTCTCGTCGCAACTGCCAATGCGCTCTGACTGTCAGTGTAGATAGAGGTGGCAGACTCTTGTCCAACACCCAAGTCACCCATAAGCCATCTGAGCCACACACACTCAACCGTAGCTGTGAAAGCTGCCCTGTACTCAGCTTCACAACTAGAAGTGGCCACAGTAGGTTGCTTCTTGCTCAACAAGATATGCATGAGCTACCGAGCATGAAACAAAAACCACTTGTGGACACTCTTGTGTCATAGCAACCAGCCCAATCTAAGTCCAAAAAAGCATGTAAATCTGGCGGCAATGATCCCCCCTTGGGATAAAACAACCCAAGATATATGGTGCCACTCAAGTAGTGAAAGATGCGTTTAACTACCTTCCAATGCTGAGACCCTGGGCTATACATAAACCTGCTCACCTATGAGACTGCAAACTGAATGTCCGACCTCGTAATGCATACATAAATGAGGCAACCAACAATTGTCTGATAGATTGTGACGTCAAAGTGATCTCCAGCATCATGAAGACTCAACTTCAAACCTGTCTCCATTGGAGTAGCAATAGGCTTGCAGTCTTCAAGGCCAAATCTCCGCAACAATGTCTCAATATACTTTGTCTAACACAAAGCAATACCTCCATCACACTGCTTAAATTGTATCTCCAAATAATGATGCAAATGCCCCAAATCTGACATCTCAAAAGAGGCATTCAAATCAGCCTTAAAACCAGCAATATGACTCTCATTTGGTCCTGTGAGAGTAGCATGTCATCAACATAGAGATCAATGATTAGATGTGCATCATCCACACGTTTAACATACAAAGTGCTTTTTGTTGGACTATTTTGAAAACCATGTGCAGTCAAATATGCATGTATCTTTTCATACCAAGCTCGTGGAGCTTGCTTTAAACCATACAAAGCCTTTTTCAACCTGCACACTTTGTTTTTCTGCCCTCTTTGAACAAAACCACGAGGCTGCGATACATACACCTCCTCATGCAAATCTCCATTCAAGAACGCAGTCTTTATGTCCAACTGATGTACATTCCAACCATTATGAGCTACCAATGCACAAATGCTACGAATAGTAGTCATACGACAAGTGGGAGCAAAGGTCTCATCAAAATCAATGCCCTTTTCTTGAGCATAACCCTTTGCAACAAGTCTAGCCTTATACCAATCAACACTGCCATCTGGCTTTCGTTTAAACTTAAAAACCCACTTACATCCAATGACCTTTTTACTAATAGTTAGGTAAATCACACAAAGACCATGTACCATTCTTCATTATAGCATCATATTCACTTTGCATTGCAGCCAACCAATTTTTTGATTTTTGTGCCTCATCAAATGAAAGAGGTTCTTCCTCTTCACACATACTAGACATAGCCAAAGCATAACAATCTGATGCATAAGAGGCATGCTGAAAACCTGAACGAGTACGACTAGAAATAGGGGCATCAATTTTACTATCACGAAAGGTTTGCACCAGCCATTTAGGCATACCTCTAGCCTGCTCATTATCAGCCCTATCCTCATAAATTACATCCTCTAAATCTGCATCAGCAATAGGCTGATCTATGATGCATATTTACATCCTGTAAATCTGCATCAGAAATAGGCTGATCTATAATGTCATTTGAAATCTGCATAGGCTGAATATTTGCCTCATTAGGACTTACATTTGAATTCCCACCTGTAAACAGAGGCAACAATGTATCACACCTATCTCTTTGGTACTACATGATAACAAAGGCTGCACAGCATCTTCCACAAAAACAACATCTCGACTAATCAAGATACGCTTTGACTGCGGGGATGATACAATCTGTAACCCTTGCTCTCAGCACTGTAACCAACAAAAATGCATTTGACAGCCTTATCATCCAATTTTCTAGTTAGTTGCAAAAGGCAACAGAGTGGGCAGAATGTTTACATTGAATGCAAATATGCCTGAAGTAAGTGCTGCAATGTTTGCAAATGGTTTAGGAATTGTTGTAGATACAGACATTTGGCATAAGAGAATTGGGCATATAAATGTACAAAGAATAAAGTCTATGCAGACTAAAGAAATTGTGACAGGACTGCCTAAGTTTAAGGTTGAAGATATGTAGAAAGTATGTGAAGCATGTCAATTTGGAAAGCAAACAAAGCATGTATTTCCACATGATAGAAATGTGAGCAGGATTGTACTAGATGCTGTGCATTCAGATGTATGGGGTCCTGCGAAGACTATGTCTATGGGTGGCTGCTGCTCTGCAGGTACTATGTAACATTCATTGATGACCACACGAGGAAAGTGTGGGTGTATTTCATGAAGGAGAAGAGTGAAGTGTTCACTCATTCAGAGTGATGGCTAAAAAATAGACAAGAAAGCATGTGAAGTTCCTAAGGTCAAATGGAGGGGGAGAATACTTCTTCAATGAGTTCTCTGAATTCTTGCAAAATAATGGCATTTAGAGATAATTTACATGTAGATACACTCCGCAGCAAAATGGAGTTGTTAAGCGAAAAATAGGCACATTGCAGAGATAGCACAAGCATTGATGGCAGAGAAGAATATACTACATGGCTATTGGGCTCAGGCTGTTGGGCTCAGGCTGTGTCTACAACAATTTATATCATGAACAAGACTCCTAGTGCAGCCATACATGATGTAATGCCAGAGGAGAAGTTTACTGGGCAAGAAACTTGATTTGTCTCACTTGAAAGTTTTTGAATGTATTACATATGTGCATGTGCCAAATGAGTTGCGTACTAAGCTGGATCCAGAGGTAGAAAAATGTGTGTTTAGCAAAAGGGATATAGATGCTATAATCCTACTACATGTGAATTGAGGGTAAGCAGGGATGTTGTATTTGATGAGATGAGTAGCTGGTATGCTACTGAAAAAAGATGTTGTTGGGGCTGATGTAAGTGGAAACGGGTTGCACAAAATGCAAGTCAGCAATCACAGTGATTGATGTATCTTTCCATTCTAATGACTTTGGCAATTCTAGTGAATCTAGCTTTCGTTTATACCTTAGCAAATGGTGTTTGCCATACTCTTCTAGTTCCTCTAGGTTCTCTATGCCTAGAGACAATGCTACTGCAGCATATGTATGAAAGTAACCCCTTCGGTTGCCAGCATAACTAGGGTAGCATCCAAAAATTTCTAAGGCAGTAGACTTCTCTATCAAAATAATCTTCTCATAACTCTTAGGAATAATCATTGCACCTAGGAACATGGACAATGTCTTATTGTAACTTTTCCTTCCTAGTTCATGGCATTGTGGTAGACTATAATCTTTGCCTTAGACAATCTGCTTAGATAGATGGACCAGGAGAGTCCTCATCTAGCGGTTCTATTAATAGACCATGCAGTGGCAGGCTGCGTCATAATACCGGTCTTGGAAATGTGATTGGTACATCACATAAAGGTAAAGAGAAAGTGGTTGAGCCCCTTGGTATGCCTGATATTTTTGCAGGATATTCTTTTGTTGATGGTGGAGAGTCTAGTGGCTTGGAGGCGAGCCTTGATGAGAGGAGCTTGGGATTCTAGCAATGAGGACACCTGGTGTGAAGAAGGCTATGGAAGCCATGAATGCAAAGTTACAAAGATTTGTAAGAGTCAAAAACCCTGTGTGCAGAGGTTGAATTATGATGGTTATGTGGCACATCATTATGCTTATATGGTGAAAGTTGTAGAACCCACATGTTTTGATGAGGCTATTGGAAATGTGTGTTGGGAGAAAGCTATGGATGAGGAGATGGATGCATTGTATGGAAATGAGACTTGGGATTTGGTGCCATCGCTTGAAGGCAAGAAAGCTATTGGTTAGTGGGTGTATAAGGTGAAACATAACAGTGATGGTAGCATAAGCAGGTACAAGGCTAGATTGGTAGCCAAAGGATATGCGCAGACACATGGGATTGATGATAAGGAGATATTTTCCCCGGTTGCAAAGATGGCAACTGTGAAAGTTGTGATTGCGGTGGCTACAGAGCTAAAGGTTGCTTCTAACATCAGATGGATGTAAAAAAAACATTCTTGCATGAAGAAGATGGTGACTTGCAAGAAGAAGTGCATATGGATTAGCCACCTGGTTTTGAGGATACATGTCCCCCAGAGTATGTATGTAAGCTTCATAAGGCTTTGTATGGGCTGAAGCAAGCTCCACGAGCATGGCATGACAAGATTGCTGAGTATCTTGTCACTATTGGTTTTCATATGGCAGATGCAGATCACTCTTTGTATGTATGCAAGATTGATAAGGGTATTGTGATCATCACCATTTATGTAGATGATCTTATTGTTGGGGGTGACAACTTGGATGAGATTGAGCATGTGAAAAGTCTTCTCAAAAGGAAGTTTGAGATGAAGGATTTGGGCGATCTGCACTACTTTTTGGGAATTGAGATCATTCGCACACCTGATGGTATTTGGATGTCACAGAGAAAATATATATTGGACATGTTGTCCAAGTATGGTATAGCTGATTGTAAGTTAATCTCGATGCCATTAGATTAAAATGGCAAGCTTAGTGCAAATGAAGGTTATGTATTGGAGGATCCCACTATGTACAGGAAGATTGTGGGGAGTTTAATCTATGATGTCATGATCAGCAGGGCAAAATTTGAAAAATTTGAGTCACACACTGTTGGCTTAGAGAGCTAGTTTATGTAGATTCTGTGCAAACCACATCTTGACAGTGTGCGATGCACACTTCGGCATTTGAAGGCCACTATTGATTATACATTGTTTTATGCAGTAAGTGTACCATTGTAGCTATATGCGTACATAGATGCAGATTGGGGCAGGTAGCATCTCAGACACGAGATCTACTAGTGGATTTATGTTTTCATTAAGGCAGTGCTACTGTGACATGGAGCAGCAAGAAGCAGCCCATAGTTGCCTTGTTGAGTACAGAGGCAGAGTATAGAGGAGATGTGGTGGTAGCGTGTGAGGTAGCTCGGTTACACAAGCTACTTGTTTTGCTGATTTGGGCTTACATGTGGAGAGAAAGGTTGTCATATATTGTGACAATCTTAGCAGTATACAATTGGCCAGGAACCTAGTTTTCCATGCGCAGACGAAACACATTGAGGTACATCACCACTTTGTCAAGGAGAGAGTCTTGGCAGGCGACATTGACTTGGCCTACGTCAGCACACAAGATCAGGTCGCTGAGATCTTGACGAAGGCCTTGGGAGCTGAGAAGCTACACAAATTTCAAGATATGCTTAGAATTCATGAGCTAGACTTAAGCTTGAGGGGGAGTGTTGAGATGTCAAGCTTAACATGAGCTAACACTCACGAGGCGCCTGCATGACCGTTCGACATTTACATCACCGGTGGGTTTGGTAGCTGGCACCGACATTTCTTCGCTAGAGATTCTACAGCTGGGCTACACTGACTAGTCCACACCTACCCACTCCACTTAGTGTGTTCACATTATGGACCACTTGTAAATACTCTATTATGTGTGTTAGTCACTTTATCTTCTTTGTAGACCGCTTTTGTTGTGTGAAGAAGAAGAAGAATTTTTAGCCTCTCACCTTGTGTGTTCTCTTCTAGGGTAGGAGTGTGTGTGTGCTTGCAAGAGCTCAAGCTCTCTTCTCCCCTGCATCTTTTTATGAGGGTTTTATGTCTCGTGTTTGATTCATTTATACAATATTTCACTGAGTTAAAGATGATGTACCAAACAATCCAGGTTGGTCACAACTTGTGTATGTTATTGATGTGGTTCAGCTACATAAACTTTAGGACAAAGTGTGGTTTTATGGCCTTGTTTACAATGATTGCAATATAAAAACATTGGCTTTATGACCCATAAGGAAAGAGGTTATTTTGTTAATGTTTAGCTCTTTTTTCATCTCGAATTTCTCTCTCCATAAAAATAGTGTAAAGCTATTGAGTGGTGAGCTCCAAAATCAATTTGTTTACAACCTTCCTCTTTTATCCTTGTTCTTGCAAGTCTCTTGTGCTAAGGATTTCCCTTTTTTCTTAGGTATCTAGCATATAGGATCCCTTAGTCTAAAAGTCATGCATGACTTTAATAAGGTACCTCCAAGTTACAAAGTTCAAACTTAAACTTGTATTAACATTTCAAAAGAGAAGTGCAAGTAATTTTGAAGTATAGCACGCATCAAGGTGGTTAGTTTGGACCACTAAATGATAAAAATTAGACTTCTGGGTGCAAAATAGGGCCTCTAGAAGCTTTCAGATAGGTTAGTTTCCTTGAGTCAAAGTGCAAGCTCCTAGCTTCTCAAAAACTTCTCCCCACTCCCTTGTGCTATTTTAGGCTCCATCTATCTTCTTTTAACCTTGTTCTTGGACTATGATTTTGCAAGTTTAAGTTTTCAGGGCCGTGATTCTGTAGGTTTTCTCATACCATGATTTTGATTGTATGTCGTAATTTTTACCATGACTATAGAATCACGTCGTTCATACATTTTGATTTGTCCATACACTATGAGACTACAAAATCATGTCCATTTTTTTCGTGACTACTACAAGATCACTTTAGTAATCATACATTGTCATTTGTCTGTACACCATGAAAAATAACATCAATTTTATTCGTGACTACAAAATCATGTCGCTCGTACACCGTGATTTGTCCATACACCGTGACTACTAAAGAATCATGTCGCTTGTACACCATGTTTTATACGTAAATTATGACTACTATAGAATCATAATGCTCATACACCATGATTTGTCCGTACACACTATGACTACAGAACTGTGATTTTATGACGGGCGACGGCGCGCCAGGTTTTCCAAAAAACGTGATTTTGTAGAAAATTTAAAATTTAATTTTTAAAAAATTATTGATGTTTTTGCTAGACCAAATTATCCAGTATTGGTCTCCTAAGCATAAAGATCATGAATATGTGTTTAATGAAGCCCAATATACCCTTTAAACTCTAATTTTTTGATGTTTTTGCTTTACCAAATTATCCAATATTGGTCTCCTAAGCATGAATATCATGAATGTGTGCTCAATGGAGCACAATCTATCCTCTGAACTCAAATTTTTTATTATTTTTTGTCTCTTGACTTCACTAATCAAAAAACTAGTGTATTAGTAAAAATTAGCAAAAATCAAAAGTTTTGTTTTGTTTTTTATGGAATGTTTTGTTGATTAAGCTACCTAGTATGAATGCTAACATTCTAATGTAATCATATACAATAAAAAACCTAGTTACCAGCCATAATGGTTGCATTCATGAGATCAAGTACAAAAGTGGAAGCAGCTGTGGTAACACATAAGAGAGAAAAAAGAAAGCAAAAATCACACCATTTTCACACAAATCTCCATCAAATCCCACTCCCCTTTATGGCACTCCACTATTCAAGAGTGTGAGCAATGGGTAAGTCATAGATTAGAGAAAAACAAATAATAAAGCCAACAAGGGATTGCTCCCTCGATAGTGCCAAAAATGTTAGGGCTAAGAGATAGCTCAAGGGAACCACTCACCTTAATTTATCATAGGGATCTTTCCAATGGTAGGGCAGATCTCATAACCCTTGAGGTTTCCAAGCTTAACATTTCCATGGATAGCTTAGCATTCGCCTTCTCCTACGAGTGGTCACACTGTTGCGTCACACTATGGGCACTACTCTCTCCTCTCACCTCAAATCACTCATAGACACGTACTAGCATGCATTAGAGAGAAGCTTAGAGAGCGTTTTAGCAAGAGGGAAAGCTCAATTGCACAATGGGAGAGTGTACTTGCATTATGAGAGAAATTACCTTATGTACATGGCCATAAGTGTGTTCACACACACTTAAACTATGGTCAGGCAGACATCCAAAGCTTCTATTTGGCCTATTGCTTGTACATTGCTTCATCTCATAATATATTGATGTATTACAACAATAGGGAGCACGTCCTAGCTCACTATTACACACTTTTGGATTAGGAATTGCCATTAATTATCCATCAGACCTTTATGGGCATGCCCATCCAAGTTTGAGATTTGGAAACCATTGCGTCATGGCTTGTTTGTACATGAGTTTGGTGTGTCCATCATTGACATTTGATGTAGATTAGTCATGCTTTAGTAGACAATTGGGTGTGGTAACCTTGTTAACCTTAAAATGGGTTAACATTAGATAGTGGTGGAGAACCCACAAAATCTAGAGTAAATGGTCCAGCAATATGAAGGCCACATAAACTAGTCTAGAATAAAAGCTAGTGCTCAGCACACAGTGGGTGTTAGCCATAACATGATGTCCCATGAGACACTATAGTCATTGACACCCCATGAAAGCAATGTGGAGGGATTAAATGCATAAAAAACCACATGCATAGGTTTGCTCATTTCACTGTGCCATGTTCCAAATTGGAATAACCCCTTGGAAGGGAATTTCTATATCATGCCTGATCTATAGGTACCATGCATGAAGAAATGCTTCTTATACAAGGGTATATGGGGCACACTCACACTCAATGCCAACAAATAGATTGGGACTCACAAACTTCTACCTTGCAACTGGCCTCAAGATAGGTAGCTATTCTAATGAAAGAAGAGGAGCCCATGTCCTGCTACACAACCTCAACACCACATAGCCACTCTCCAATTAAAGAAGTTCTAAAACCAATAGAGATTCCAAAGGTAACCTATACTCCAACCATGCCACTTGAAAAGAAGCCTATCCTTTACTTGGCCACATGGGGTAAGGAATCAAGTTCCATCAATAAAAGTCTCACCCAATAAGGATCAACCTTTGCCCCATGAGAACCCCCTCTTCAGTGGCCTCTCAAGGGCCTCTCCAAGAACTAATTCTACTAACACCAATATTATTGAGTTACATTTCTACATTTCTAACCTTGTAAAATTAGAATCACAGGTGCCCAAACCCACCAATGTTTGGGCACCTGTGAGAACCCCCTCTTCAGTGGCCTCTCAAGGGCCTCTCCAAGAACTAATTCTACTAACACCAATATTATTGAGTTACATTTCTACATTTCTAACCTTGTAAAATTAGAATCACAGGTGCCCAAACCCACCAATCCCTGGCAACACCAATGTTTCCATGATGAGGGCAACAAACGACAGGCACTAAAAGAAATACTTTGGGAACAAGCTTACTACAAATGGAAAGAGAAATTATGGATCCCAAAGAGAGAGGTCTAGCATGAGCCAGAGAGATAGCTATGGCACTAAAAAGGACTGCATTGCAAGGTAGTGAAACCCAACCCCAAGTTGAAGACATGGTTTGTTAAGAAAGAGTTATAAAAGACCAAGGATACTATGTAGGTTGAAAACAACTCTGGCTATCCAAAGCAATGTAGTTAAAACCATCCAATCAAAGAAGGTAACCCCTATGAAGGAGTGCTACCCCTAAAGAAACTCTAGCTATGCAAAGCAATATAGTCAAAACCATCTAATCAAAGAAGGTAACCCCTATGAAGGAGTGCTACTACCCAAAGATGGTGGGTACTTGACACTCTTCAAATTTCCCAAGGGTATTACAAAGGAAACTAGAGTATTTGGGTACCTAAAGTCACTACGCATGTACCCTCACTTTTATACACACACATTCCTATCTACACATGCATGTTCACATGTTTTGTCTATGCATGCACATTCCATGCTTTGCATGTACGTTCAGGGTTTTGAATGCATGTACACCACCCTACGTAGTAAGAACATTTCCAAGAATGTTCTATGAATGTATGTACCAACTTGCATACATACGTTCCCAAGTAAATGCCATATAAGGAAGGGGGCCCCTCTCATTTTCCACTATTGGCTCTCAAGCTAGCCAAACTCTTGCAAATGTTTTCCAAAAATCCTCTCAACCTCATAGTAATTTACTACAATTCTCTGCTCATTCCTCCCCCCAGCCAACCCTCATCAACAATAGTAGGGGAATCAGAAACCTCATCAAATATAGTGATGCTCACATCCACCATGAATAGGAAGGCCATAAAACTCCACAAACACTTGGAGTGTCAAGTGGCAGCCACCGACCATCAACTTCTCCCACACCACTAGGAGTGCTTTAAGAAGTTGGAGAGGGCACATGATCCACAGTATGATCCATGCCAAGAAGAAGGTGGAGCATAAGCTCACCTATCACACTCAATAATGCTACTAGGTAGCAAAGAGGACAGAGGTCATGGTGCACATGGTCAAACTTGGGCTTGGTAGGCTAGCATATCTTCCAACTTGGGGACCTTAGCACATGATTCAAATTTATTTCTTCTTATGACACACATCTGAGTACTTATATAGTCAAAGACTCCATTGGATCTAGCTTAATACTAAATGTTGTCCATGATGGCATTGCACTTGCCTAGAGCCACCAAACCTTATATTAGGAGGTGAAAGGTCATGACACACATGGACAGACAAGCTTGGTAGTAGGGTGGCAGCTCTTCTGACTTGGTGACTGGACCGTAACACATGCTTCAAACTTATTTCCTCTTATGACACACATCTCAGCACTGGTACAATTAGAGATTCCACTAGAGTTGACTTAACATTGGCCATGACACTAAACGTTGTCTGTGATACATTGCACGTGCCTAGAGTCACCAAATCTTATTCAAAACTTAGCAGTACATAGGGGACGGCTAGAGACATTATTAGAGACCCAGTCTCAATAATAAAAGACGGTGTGAAGTGGGAAGGTATCTCTCAGCATGACCTGCTTACCCCAGCTATAGTCCTCACCTTGTTAACCAACCTCAAAGTGGACCAGCAGATATAGCAAGTGCAACCTCGCCATGTTAACCAACCTTAAGTGGGCCAATTGATATAGCAAGTGTAACCTCTCTCTACTCACCCACCTCAAGTAGGGATTACCAATTTAAATTGGGTTAATCATTTCCACTACAAACTCCATAGCATTTGCACAAACCCTACCGAGTAAGTTTAAAGCAGCCATGATCCTCACCAAGGTCCTCTACTATGCTATATGCCAACAAGTTCAGAAGTAGCCATGATCCTCACGAAGGTCCTCTACTATATTGTAGGTTGGGAAGAGCTCCCCAAACCGTACAACTACCAAGATATGGCCATCCCCAAGCAAGCCTCTTCCATAGCATGCCCCACTAGCTCCCTCCCTTGCCAAACTCCCCTCAGCCCAAGAAGAAAAAGATGGATCAAGAAACAACTGCCGCCGCCAATTCATTTGCAAAATTTTTAGAGACAAACTTGATGTACACACCCACACAACATCAGGTGGCAATTGGGCAAGTGGCAGTAGCCAGGAATCTCAGGAAAAGGCAAGAATAGGTAGAGGCCATGAAGAAAGCACATGTTGCTGCTGCAGAAGTGCGGAGTAAAGAAAAAACGATTGAAGACTTTCAAGGATGGGCCAAAAGAGAGAAAAGACAAAAAGAATCACTATAACAAAGACTCCAAGAAGAGAGGGGGAAAAAGAGCACAACTGTCTAGAAAGAGACAGCCCTCAACCACATGCGAAGCTTAATTAATGTTGCAAAGCAGGCAAGAGCTATAAGACCATCCCCAACTGGGATGATGTTGCATAATTTATGAACTAGTTGGAAGCATCTCACATGGAGAAATAAGGGAAAAGTAGCTCCCAAGAAAAAGAGTCAGCACCAGGAATAAGCCCCTCATCTGGATCCCGAGCAGTGCGGGGAAGTGGCGGGATCTTGTGATGCAAGGATCTAGAGGAGGCAACAACTCATACGCAGAGCAGGACTACCAATGCCCCTTGCCAAATGGAGTTACCTGGTAGAAAGAGAGAGGAAAAACTCCATGTTAGAACCAACAAGCAGACCACCATATGGGTGGAAATGGAGTCAGGGTGGAAGAAGAAGACCAAGAGAGCCTGAGTAGATCGTATTCGAGGATGAAGCCATTACCCTAGAGAAAATAGAGCCACATGCTTTCACACCAAGGATGGCCACCATCGATAAAATGGAAAGTTCTAGGAAGAGTTATCTAGATGCCAAGCCCATTGATGTACATTTTGATCGGGTAGATGCAAAGACTGGCCTTGGGCACACCTGGGTGAGTAGTAGGAAAAGGGCTTACGAGCCTAGATATGCTCATGAATGACAAGCCCATCAAGTTTGTTTTGGGTTACCATGGGCAAAGAACCAAATGAAGGGGGTTGGATGAAGCCTTAGATTTTTGGATTGCAGAGTTCAGATCTCGATTCTGGATAGAAAATTTTTTATCATTCAAGAAGGGAGTGGTTTTGGTTGCATAGAATTAAGGCCGGAGTCATCCAGTGCTGTCTCCACCAAGCGAAGGTCGTCACTCAAAATTTCCAAGTTTTAGCATCTTCAAATTAGACAGCAACAATGACAATAAGCTATTATGGGCTTCACTCTGTTGGCATAGCATCCACTGTGATCACCAAGTGTTGGCCATCCAGGCGTCAAGCCGCCGCCCAGTGTATCTGTTGGGGCAACAATCTCTTCCAGGGTTAGAATATTCTTTCTTGTAACTTATCTTGCCAATGTGTAGTACCCAAGCAAATGAAAAGGAAGTAAGGGGAACTATCTGGGTGTTGAGATATACGAGATAGAGAAGAGAGTAGAGAGTGACTAGTATGTGTGCTACTACAATGTACTGTTAGGCTAAGCCTTCACTCAAGCAATACAGTGATTTTTATGTGTAATTCTCTATTCTATACTGTATAAGTCTATCTAATTCCTAGTTTGTGTTAACTACTTTCCTGCCTTCTAGACATGTCTTCTAACTGGAATCTGGATCCAGAGTCATTCCTATCAGTACACGACTCTTATTTAGACATAGGATCAAGAGCCATGCCAGGAATCATGTTAGACATAGGAACTAACCTTTGCGCTGTTTTATGACTAACTCCCTTAGCTTAGGCAGAACGCACTAGCATTAGCTTATCATGTTGGGCACATTTGTATCGATCGTCCGCTCATCCAGAGGTGGTTCGAAGCACACAAGTGCCGAATCTCGACCAAACATCAACAGTCCCATATACCAGTTTAAATGGAGTCATCCCTATAGATACCTTATAGGCAGTTTGCAATGCTGCCCATAAAGTCGAATACAGCTTTTCATTCCAATCCATGCGATTTTCATTAACCAACTTCTTGAGAATCCATTGCAGGATTTTGTTTGTGGACTCTGCTTGACCATTGACCTATGGTGGGTATCACTGACCAGCTCAATCGGACATCCAAACCTACTGATGATCATCTCTTAGAGGAACTTGGCCGTGGACTTCGTTGTATTGTCCTTAAGAGCTTTGGCTTCCACCCACTTGATACAATAGTCCAGGTTACTGGGTAAAGCGAGCTGGCGGCTTGAATGGACCCACAAAATCGAGTCCCCATTTTTGGAACGGCTCCAGTGGAAGGATTGGGTTATGAGGCATCCAATCTTTATGAGTCGGTTGGCCGCATACGTCACATTGATTTAGCTAATCTATAGGCATCCCCTAGTACCGTCGGCCACCAAATATCGGCTTGTTGGCCGCTAGAAAGTGGGCCAACAAATATCGGCTTGTTGGCCACTAGAAAGTGGGCTAGTGGGGTAGCCCAAGAGTCACTCATCCATTGCTATACAAGCACCCCATTGTATCATAGTGTATGAGAAATGATCCGATAATATGATCCTATGTTTATGCCCCAATTATGTGTGTTCATTAATTCTTGTTATTCCTTAATTAAGAGGAAGCTTTAATGGAAACCTCTCTCTTTGTTTCTTTTTCTCTATTTTCTTTGTAATTAATTCCCTGTTATGACAGTGGCCCTAACATTATGCATCCCCAATTAACCATAAAGGGACAGACGGACAAACCATAACATCCCTCCTGCTCAAGATATCAACTGTTCTCAGTTGCATCATATCAACTGTTCTCAGTTGCATCATATCAACTCGCTCCTCTTTGAAAGTAAGATTGGATGAGGTCGGGATAGGCCTAGAAAAAACCCCTCAAGTATCCATTTTAGAACTAGCAAATAGAGTCAATCTGTTCTTGATGCCATAGCTAAAACTAAAGAAGTAACAAATATTTTTGATGAGAAGAATGGTAGAGAATGCATCTTATTGTTGTAATGTCGTTGAAATTACCTGTCAAAAAAATTTTTAACACTCCAAAGACATGTGAAGCTTTATACTTTTTATGCATACGAAATATAAAGTTCTTCAACACAATTCATGAGAAACTTGACATCATACAAATAAAATATAAATTGATTATTAATATAAAGATAGGAGAAACTTACCTTGAATTGAAAATTAACTTTCAATACATTAAAAATTTAAGCACAATATAAACATGAACATAATGAATGACTAGCAGCAATTGTAACAAGCTTGGTTGATAAAATGGAAACATGAATGTAACTCTCTCTTCAAGAATCAAAATAAAAGGTTCAAGAATGTAACTATTTCACTGTAACTCTCTCTTCACACGAATTAAAATAAAAGGTTCAAGTCATAAACGAGTTAATTCAAAAGACATTACTGGGGATAGGTTATATGTAATTGCTTAAGGCCATAAAGAAGGTCTCTAAGCTATATAGGAATTAGGGTTTGTGATCATGCACTTGTGTTAGTGGAGTTCCATGCGAACTCACATGTACACAAAGGAGACATGATAAAATCTCTAATTCAAACTAAGCCAGACGAAATAAATGTGTACATGTTTTTCTTTCTAGCCAATCGATAAAATCCATGGCATAAATTTCATTGAATCTTGTATAAGTACCTTTATAAATTACATATTAAGGAATGTGTTGCTCAAACTTGAAGAGGACAACGTTATAGAAAGTCTCTAATAGGTTTTCTCTTAGCATTTCATAATGGAAAATTTTGTAAATTGTTCACCGTCTCTTAATTTTAGAATGTCATGACTCATGCTTTCATAAAGAAGATAAAGGTTTATGTATACATAAGATATTTAACACCTTCGCATAAAAATTATGCTTAAGGTTTTGGGCCAGTTATAGTTTTACTCCACAAACTTTAAATTCGAACAAGACAAAACTTTTGGAGCAGTTTGAATAACCAAGCTTTTAAATTTTATTACTCTAGAAGCTAGGTTTAATAGCTTGGGATAACTACACTATTAGCTATAACCTTAACTAATTTGGCTCTCCCAAGTTTCCCTCTCTCTTTTTTTGGTAACCAATGAAGGTTGAAGGCTTAAGGGATTGGTGGAGATTAGAAGCTCTCAAAGCTTTGGGATTGATAAGGGCTTTTTGATGGTTGTGCTTACGTTAATATGGGGGCTTTAAGGCTTCAAAGCCTTAATGCTTAAGGTTTAAAAGAAAAATACTTTTCTCCACGGTTTGCTATGGGCGATATAAGCTTCAAAGCTTATATGAATGAAGATCAACTTTTAGAAGTTATAATCTTTTTTAAAAAAAATTGCTACAAGTTAGAAACTTTTGCTAATTGTTCCACCATCTCTTGGTTTTTGGAAGGTCTTGATTCATACTTTTGTAAAGGAAAAAAAGGTATACCTATACATAAACTTTCAACACCCTCGCATAAAAATTATGCTTAAGGTTTTTGGGCAACTTAAATGTTACTCCACAAGCTTTAAATTTGAACAAGACTAAAAGCTTTTGAAACGGTTTAAATAAACAAGTCTTTTAAAATTAATAACTCTAGAGTATAGATTTGATAGCTAGGAATAGCTATATTATTAGCTCTCAGCTAATATAGCTTGCTTTGGTCAAAATTTAAACACGTTTGAAAACACCAAGAGAAGATAAAAATAAAGAAGAGATAAAACCCCGAAACGGCCTAGCTAGTTTTAAACTTAGGACAAGACTTACTTTTAAGCTTTTAATATAAAACCTTTTAATCAAAAGCTCTCCACAGCCAATCACGCTTTAAGCTTTAAAGTAAAACTATATTCTCTTTTATTTTTCTTCTTCTAAATCTTTTAGCAAGGTGTGAAGGTGAGGGTAGGTATTTGAAGCTTGTAAATGCTTTTAAGCTTATGATTTGGATTGAAAAGCTTATATTGTAAGCTTTATGAGGGTAGGTATTCGAAGCTTGTAAATGCTTTTAAGCTTATGATTTGGATTGAAAAGCTTATATTGTAAGCTTTATGATACAAAGCTTTAATATATCCAAGCTTTAGACTTAGCTACTTTAGAGTATGAGTAGTATAGCTATATTATAGCTTTAATATTTAAGCTTTTACAAAGATAATAGAAAAACAAGGCATGAAGGTGAGAGTAGGTATTTGAAGCTTGTAAAAGCTTTTAAGCTTATGATGTGGGTTGAAAAGCTTATATTGTAAGGTTTATGATACAAAGCTTTAATATATCCAAGCTTTAGACTTATCTGCTTTAGAGTATGAGTTATATAGCTATATTATGGCTTTAATATTGTAAGCTTTATGGTACAGAGCTTATATTGTAAGCTTTATGATACAAAGCTTTAATATATCCAAGCTTTAAACTTAGCTATTTTAGAGTATGAGTTATATAGCTATATTATAGCTTTAATATTTAAGCTTTTACAAAAATAATAGAAAAACAAGGTGGCCACCATCAATGCTAATATTAAAGCTATATCTATTTTAGAGTATGAGTTATATAGCTTATGATGTGGGTTGAAAAGCTTATATTGTAAGGTTTATGATACAAAGCTTTAATATATCCAAGCTTTAGACTTATCTGCTTTAGAGTATGAGTTATATAGCTATATTATGGCTTTAATATTGTAAGCTTTATGATACAGAGCTTATATTGTAAGCTTTATGATACAAAGCTTTAATATATCCAAGCTTTAAACTTAGCTATTTTAGAGTATGAGTTATATAGCTATATTATAGCTTTAATATTTAAGCTTTTACAAAAATAATAGAAAAACAAGGTGGCCATCAATGCTAATATTAAAGCTATATCTATTTTAGAGTATGAGTTATATAGCTATATTATAGCTTTAATATTTAAGATTTTACAAAAATAAGAGAAAAAAAACAAGGTGGCCATCAATGCTAATATTAAAGCTATATTATAGCTTTAATATTTAAGCTTTTACAAAAATAATAGAAAAACAAGGTGGACATCAACGATAATTGCTTGAAAAAAATAGTATATATAATATATATTTAAATTTAATACCCAAAGCTTATTAAGCAAGGCTTTTTGGCAATAAGACTTTAATCTGGCAGCGCTTAATGAACCCTAGCGCCACGGATTATTTTAAAGCTTTGATATATCTAAAACTTCAAATATATATATATATATATATATATATTTTAATGAAACTTTTAGCCTTTAAACTTCTTTTTTCCTTGGAGGCTGAATTTTTCGCCGAGGCCATCAATTTAAAAGGTAGAGATTGAAGCTGAAATAGAGATTATGATGTTGAAAGGTGGTTTCATAATCTCCACGTTTAGGGCATCAAAGCTATGGTTCCTCAAGTGGTTTTGGGAGAAAACGGTGTGGCAATTAAACCATAGCCTTGATCTAAATTTTCATCCAAGGCCTTATAAAATTTTGAAGACTAATCTGAGTTGATGTATAAATGCATTTTCATGTGTTGGTTGGTCCTTCTTTAATGTAAATAAAATCTAGTCTCTAATGTAAATAAAATCCGGTTTGTGGAGTTGGATGTGTTAATTCAGAACTTACAGAGGAATATCTTGAAGACTAATTTGAGTTGATGTATAAATGCATTTGCATGTGTTGGTTGGTCCTTCTTTAATGTAAATAAAATCTAGTCTCTAATGTAAATAGAATCCGGTTTATGGAGTTGGATGTGCTAATTCAGAACTTACAGAGGAACATCTCATAATGATGCCCCCTTTATATTGGCTTAGATTCTTGCATACTTGGGGGGTTACTCCCTAATGTGGATTTGCTGGCTATAGATTAGATGCTGGATTGAGAAGAAAAGGCCCCCCAAATTTGGGCCCAAAACACAGAGATGGTATCGTAAACGAAAAGCAAGCGGATCACACATTTGTGGCTTTTATTGAGAACCCAATGGCACAAGACCTACTGTTAAGGTGTGGTCAAAACACGGAGGAATGCTGGAGAAACAGTCTCCCTAGGGCTGCACTACTGAGGCTATGATGGAGGCTTGTTTACTGCTGCGATATTAGATTTCTTGGGATCAATCCAATTTTTTATGTGAAGATGATAGATGGGATTTCCTTTGTAAAATTTTGAACGAGATAAAAAAGGAGTAGAGTAGTGTGGATGTGGGGTATTAGAGGTTGTGAGAAAGTTGGGTATGGGTGTGATATATGTTGTTGGTCTGACGTTCAATAGTTAATATATATACTTTATTGTTCCCAAAAAAAAAATCCCATAACCCTTCAAGCTTTTGTCCATGGTTTCTTGAGTCTTTCACTACTTACCCTTTGGATTCTTGTGAGCTTCCTCCTATTCTTCAAATCCAAGTATCCTTAAGCTCTCATACCAATGACACAAGACCTTAAAATATTTTTTGAAGAATAATATAAAACTCACATATACAACAAAGACTAAACCATAGAATTGAATTCAAATTAACAAGATTGAGCATAAATTAAAATAAAAACAAGAAATAGAATAGACATCACCTTCAACACAGTATTGGGTGCAAACTCTCCCCCCAAGAAGTGTCAGCATCCTCCCACTTCTTGGATATTTATGTCTTTATTCATAAAAATAACCCACATACCAAAAATAGTTGCACGCTTATGCCTTTACAAAAATCGGAGTTGCTTTTACCAAATGCTTACATAAATTCTTCCTATCTAAACATGCAACAAAATACATTAAAAAAGCCCCAAGGACTAATTCACGTGCAACAAAATTAATAGATCCACACCTATGTATAACAAAAGTGGGCGGCCAACAATAATACAAAATATCTCGTAATAAATATCACGGCCAAAATTACCAAAATCATTGGTTGTCCTGCCAAAGCCAAAATACTAAAGATGAGAACCTTCTCGGTAATTACTCATGCCAAATCACCGCCATTATGTCCTAGCCATACCGGCTTATGTGAGCATAAAGCTCATCAATCTCATCAACCTACAAGTTGTCCATTCAAATACATTACACATTAGAAACACATGCTAAATTTACACAACAACACATAAGCATTAAATCCAACACTTAGTTCCAGCCATCCCTAATTTCATATGTCCTACACATGGAATATTTAGAATCACCCAAGGATGCTACAAACATAGTGGTAATTAGGCATCCCCAATTAACCATATAGGGATGGACATACAAATCGTAACATCCCTCCTACCTGGGATAGCAACTTTTCTCAGTTGCATTTTATCAACTAGCTTGTGTTTGAAAGTAAGATTGGATGTAGGCACGAAAAAACCACTTGGAAAAAACTTGATCAACACATAAAATATATGCAATGAACCATCCAAAAGAGCATACGTGAAACGAGTCTAAGTGTCCTATACCACAAAGGCGCATTCCACATACACACACACAAGATGGTAAAAGATAGAAGATATAAATGTGTCTTCTATCTGGTGTAAGTACATGAAATGAATGTGATGTCCCATACCACAAGATTAACTTACACATGAAATGAATGTGATGTCCCATACCACAAGATTAACTCGAGATACCACTCCTTCAAAATATAAGTTTGAGATGGAGTGGCCAGTTCCCTCTGAAATTAAGTTCTAACATAAATTTTTTTAATCTTAAATGTATTTAATTAATACTAAAAGTTGAGATAAATTCTTCCTATCTAAACCATTAAAGGAAAAATACATAAAGAACCCCAAGGACTAATTCATGTGTAACAAAATTAATAGGTCCACACCCATGTATAACAAAATTAATAGGTCCACACCCATGTATAACAAAAGTGGACGGCCAACAAAAATACAAAATATCTCGTAATAAATATCACGACTGAAATTACCAAAATCATTGGCTATCCTGCCAAAGCCAAAATACTAAAAATGAGAACCTTCTCGGTAATTTCTTACGCCAAATCACCGCCATCATGTCCCAACAACCATATCGGCTTACGAGCACAAAGCTCGTTAATCTCACCAACCTAAAGGTGACATCCATTTAAACACATTACACATTAGCAACACATGCTAAAGTTACACAACACCAGATAAGTATTAAATCCAACACTTAGTTCCAACCATCCCTAATTTCAACCATCCCTAATTTCATGTCCTACATATGGAATATTCGAAATCACCCAAGTGCCATGCTACGAACATAGTGGTAATTCGGTATCTCCAATTAACCACCACAGAGGGACGGACGGACAGATTATAATAGGGATATTAACTGTAAAACCAATGGCAAAAGTTAATTGAGTGGGCAAGCCCGCCTACAAAAGTTTTTAAAGGCCGTTTAAGCAGAACAAGTGGCAAGCATCATCAAATCCATTTGTTTAAGGTCATCTAAGCAGCAGAACAACTGGCAAAAAGTGTTGTCAAGTGGCAAGCATCATCAAATCCATTTGTTAAAGGTCGTCTAAGCAAAACAAGTGGAAAAAAGCATGTCAAATCCATTTGTTATTAAAGACACTTTTAGTTTTTTATCTGCTTATTTTAAGAAGGTTTTTCAACACTTATTATAATATCCTATTGATTTTTCCTGCTGCTCAAATGAGCGTATCACGATGTAAATAAGGGATGCCAATCTAAGTGTAATGGTGACATCGCATTCACGTGTACACTAGTAGCACTAGACTCCATAGTTCTCAATTTATACACAATGGTCACCCTAATTTGGGTGCCTTGCCACTTTATAACTTTTATATAAATAACAATTATTGGAATAAGAATACACACTTCCCTTGTCAAGATTAGAGAGCTCTTTCATTCTCTTGCTATCCTCTTGGTCTTGTGTGGTTGAGATAGTGTGAGTGTGTGAGAGAGGCATTTGGTTATCTATCTTTACCTTATGGCAACTTTGTTATGAGGGGATAGTGTCCAATTGTTAACCCATTTCTAGGGTTAACAAAAGCTACTGCCATTATCTTACATCAAGGAGTCAAGGTAGACACACAAAAGGTCATACATTCAAGATATGAAGCATTGGTGTCCAAATCTACAACTTGGACGAGCACCGGTCTGACGCAATACTTATGGTGATTTTTGCTTCAAGAGTGTGTGGTAGCAAGTTAGGGTAAAGTCCCAAGTGATGTATTTCATGGATATATTATGAGAGTAGTCATTGTAATAGCATTAGGCCTCTTATTATGAGCCTAAAGTGCCCGACCGGCCATAGTTTAAGTGAGTGTGAACACTTATGACCATGAATATAAGTGAAAATCTCTAATAATACAAAGAACTCTCCCATTGTGTGCAATTGAGTGTGGCTCTTGCTAATCCTCTTGCTAGTGTCTCTCTAATGCATGCTAGTGAGTGTGTGTGAGTGAAGTGAGGTGAGAGGAGGGACGAGTGCACGTAATGTAACGCGGCGATGTGACAATGCACACGGGAGGCTATGCCAGAATTGCTACTACTCAAGGAGTGGTGGAGCTTGGAGACCTCAAGGGTTATGAGCTCAGTGATTGAAAAGATCCCCACCACGACAGTTGTGGTTCGCCAGGTAATCTTCTTGTTGGATGTGTTTCGACGAGGGTTTAGGCGAGCCATAACATTTTTGGCAGATCCATCCCTTGGCTTTTTCCATCGTATTTCTCTAATCTACGCATTACCTATACCATTGACCATTGTCTTTAGTAATGGATTACCATGAAAAAGATATGGTTTTGGTGAGGAATAGCTCTCTTTTTTTGTTTTGTAAAGAATGCTTTTTTGCTTAATTTTTAGCTTAAATCGTTGTTTTTGTTATTGTTAATTCGGTTTTAATGCTCCTAGGGCTTGCACATATAGTGTATTAGGCTTTGTTTGCTTTCATTGTATAAAAAAATGTAATAGAATGCATTTTTAGTGATTTTTAGCTTAACATAGAGCGAAAATCGTTAATTTTTGCTTAAATTTCACGTTTTTTGTTAGATTTGTTTGTATAAGTGTGTTAGCAATCAATTAGATAGTTTAATCTCTCTAAATTTTTTTGAAAAACATTTAAAAACTCTTAGAATTGACCAATCTTCACTAATGGACTTGTTTTTCTCGTTTAGGAGTGATTAATCCATTCCAAGAGTTAAAAATTTCTTAAATATGTTATTTGGAGTCCATTTCGATCATGTAAGAGGTCAAAATTGGGGTTCTTGAGAGTTTTGAGAGCATCTAGAAGTATCAAAACACCTAATTACATTAATTTCTTCATTAATTGGAGGAATTTCACTCTCTTTTGCTTAATTTTGCATAACGAGAAGAGACTAAAATTAAGAGTTTAATTAATATCTAATTATTTACTAATTTACACATTAGTTGATGCACATAGCTTAGCAATTCATGCCCTATCCAATGACAATGGTGTGAATTAATTAGTGATTAGTGATTAGTGATTAATTAGTGATTAGTGGTTAATTAGAGCCCTTAAGTCCAAAAGGGGGAGAAAGATTAGTGGTTAATTAGAGCCCTTAAGTCCAAAAGGGGGGAGAAAGATTAGTGAAAGAGTTAATCTTTGATTAATTTTTTATCACATTTTTACACAACTCATTAGTGGGGGCTAATGAGCATTTAATGTAAAGATGCCAATAAGTTGTCAAATTGTCCATTTTTGGGGTCATTTATGAAGGATGTAAGGGGCTATCATAAAAGTGTTGACTTTTTTTATTCCCACTTACCTTTTTGGGAAAATGCCCATATCTCTCCAATTTAAAATTCAAAAAATATTCCCTTCAAACAAGAAAACTCAAATTTCTCTCTACACTCCAAAAAAAAAGGAGCTTCACGGCCTGAGATGATCCATCTCACGGTGTGAGTGTAAGAAATTACGAAACAACAGAATCCAAGATCTTTGTAGACAAGAGAAAACACAGAGATATGGAGAATAAAAAAATTCTGATTACTGTATGCAATTACAATAGATAGCTACCGCTTCTCAGCCGTGTGCTTCGGTGAAGAAGCTTTGATAGGAAGAAGTGAGAGCAAAGGCTATATGCAAAAAGCGTGGGTGAAGAGTGATTTTAGTGGAAAAGACCGTCTCGCTAAATAGAGCTTTGCGTGCATGAATTTTCATCATGCAATCATAAATGACCATCGAATCTATATTCCGGTTGGCCCGCAAAGTCCGCATGGAGTTTAGCGTAAACGGCCCTTCGGACCCCCTGCAGAGAGGGGCTCACACCCCCCTCCGCACCTTCCCCCAAGTAGGCTGGTGTGAAACTACGCGCCGCAACGGACCCAAAATTTACAGCCCATATGCAGTAGGTGTATAATAACTCACCGCATATGCATGTAGCCTGGTTGGCAGTGTGCCAACCTTCTCTAGAATTGTCTCATGCTATCTGGCCACAATCGGCGGGCCACCATCCGGTGTTTAAACCGGGACCTACCAGGCGACCCGTGCTACTCATAAATGCCTTCTCCTCATATAGGGGGGCTCACAAAGTAGAGTTAGCCAGTGCCTGCGTAGTTACCTAAGGGTGGAGCAGTGATATCCAACAGTGAGATCCTCTGCATTTCATGGCGTGAAATAGGTCCATGAAGCAAGCAAAAAAAAGCTTCACGACGAAAAAAGGTCCGTTTAAAAAAAAAAGGCTTCACACGGCATGAGGTCCTCTGCTTTTCATGGCATGAAATAGGTCCGTGAAGCAAAAAAAAAAAAGAGTATAAAAATAGCCCTGTTTGGAGTCCCATATCTCCTAAATTGTGAGGCTGATGAAGAAATTCTAATGCTCATTGAAAAGCCCTTAGCTGTTCGAAATTGGTCTTGCGTGTCCGAGTGCAAAATCTATCGTTTTGGCCTTCGACCAACAGCCTCAAAATTCGACTCGAAAATTAAGGCAAAAAACAAGCTTATACGCATTACAAATCATCCAAAATAGCCCGAAAAAACATCGAGTACCATATTTAGGCTACTTTTCGAGTATCTAAATGACAAAATTAGAAAAATGTCAGAGAGATAAATTTATAGTATTCCAAAAATACTACAACTCTCTCATACAACGTTTTTCTAAATTCCTTTTGAAACACGTTCAAAAATAAGCTACAAAAATGGAAAAATCTTTCTGGAAAAAAAAAACATCTTGAGACAATGATGAAAAGTAGGTTTTGAGACCTCCTCTTCCATCTGGGATGCTATTGGCATGCACTTTTTCCATAAAAGTTCATCCTAAGGGCCTTCACATGCGCTTTTGAGACCTCGTCTTCCATCGGAGACACTAGTGGCACACACTTTTTTCGGAAAAGTCTCTAAGAGATCGTTTACGTGCGCTTAGCGCTTGAGCAAATTAAGGTAAATGGACCCTCATTTAACCCAGAGAAGGGTGTGCCATATCTCCTAAGGCTAACGAGCTATAAGAAAACCTAAAAAGTTAAAAAAAAACATGTGCTGGCTCATAGGAGAAATTGGCATCATCAAGATATGGCAACGATAGAGGGATTACGTGGGCCCACACCCAAACGGAACCCAATGGCTGAAATCTTTGAGCCATTGAGAACCATGCATACCATTTGCCATTCTGACAACTAGCATGTCATCGGGTTTTACACCCCCTGTTACATCAATCCCTCCGGGATTTGGTCCCTTACCTAGCACTACCACAAGTCCTAAACCTTTAGAAGTGCTAGATACCAACCCTTTGCAACCCCTAAATGCCCAAACCTTGGACATATTGACTAATCTAGGAAGGGGGAGTTGCGCAAGGACTAAATGAGGTCCTCACCACCACAAGAGTACCCACACATGGCCTCAGTAACTCATCCAAGAATGTGGCCATAGATATTTCCAAAATTATGGCAAGCATGATGGAACGACTGATCCTGTTCAATTCAGAACAGAGATGTGAAGCCTTTGGAAATCCAAACTGCCCCACCAAGGTACACGCGTTGAACCTTTGCTTATAGGGAAAGGCTAGTCGATGGTTCATCACATTGATGCCTGCGACGATTAAGGTGAATTTCAGGACCTTGAAAATAGCTTTTATCCACGGCTTTTCAAGACAAGGTTATCGGTGGAGTGCAGCAAGAGAACTCTATTCGATTGAGCGAAAACAAAATGAAACCATTAGAGATTTTATCCTTTAGATAAAAATCTTAGACTCAGGATGTGAACCATAGGAGAAAGTAAACGATGCTCAATTGAAAAGATGTTTCATGATGGCCTTAAAGAAAAACAGCTTACATAACTTGATCATTGTGTCCAATCCGGACACATTTGATCAATGTTATAAAGAAGTTATTCGTTTAGATGACAACATGCTGGAAGATGATTATGATATGAGATGTTTCTCATCTAAACCAAGTGAAGCAAAGGCTAAGAGAAGTTGATCTTGAAAATGGCATTCATTGAGTTCTACACAGCCTTGCTTCAAAGCCTTGAACTAAACAATCAGAGAGAGGTGAGCTCCCTCAAACCCAAATGTCCTTAATGCCTCTCAAAGCGATGGGCGAAATGCCTTGTGTTCATTGACATCACTATGTCCATCCCAATCCCCAATGTCCATAACCTAGGTCTATCTTTTTGTACTCTGCATACATTGCAAAACCTTTGGTCACGACACACCCCAATGTCCCTATTCACCTACAATTACCTCAAAACCTCAACCTCATATGCCCCAAACAAACACAGTTAAAAGGGTAAAAACTGCTCAGGAAGCAGTTAAGCAAACACTTCAGTGTTTCTATTGTCGCGGACCGCACAAAGTGGTAGACTATATAATTTGGAATACTTCCATGCCCACAATCGTTGAAACTCTACAAAAAACAAATATGTGAACGATGTGGCATCAATCACATATTCTAAGATTGCCCAAGGAGGCGAGTTACTTCAATACAACCTATCTCACAGAATACAACTCTTAACATCTCACAGAATACAACTCTTAACATCTTGAGTGTGCAAAAACGGGTAATTTTCCATGGCACCTTTGAAGGTGCTTACACGCTTGCAAGCCAAGACATGAGAAACAACCCAAAAGAATGCAAAAGAACACACTTTGAAATGGGTAGAAGAGCATGTTTTCAAAACAGAAACCAAAAGAGGATGCAAAACCTTCTAAACCAAAGAAAAAAAAAGGGCCAACAAATTGTTAAAACCAAGGTTGAAATAAAGGATAGGGGAAAGGAGCCTGTGGAGGACCTAACCCCAGAAGAGCCAAAAGCTACACATGATGCGAATGCAACCACCTCAAAGGCTACCCCTAAAACCATAAAACCCACACGTGCGACACATGATACAAAAGCTCGAAAGAAAGTTTGTTTTCATCGCATGGGCAAACATAAAACCTGATGATCCAAGGAAAGTCAAAAGATGAAACAAGTTCTAGTATATCACTTAGTGAGGACGAAAGAAGTTCTAACTTGTCACTCATCAGTGCACCTCATAGTCCAATCAAGAAACTAGAACTTGCCCCCAACCACTCCAAATTAAAAATCATGATCACATGACATATGAGGAACGCAAAAGGCAAGCTCAGGAGAGCATGCTTAGCATTGTTGAGTGTCAAACAGGATCACCGGTTGTGATTGATCCTCAATGTCAAACCTAAAAAAGCAACCAAAATGCAAAACCTGGAGGAGTATCGCTTTCCCTTTCAAGAGGAAGGCATACTCTCTACAGTAGAAATGAACTCATCAAGCCTAGAAGAGTCATTAGAGGAAGAATGCACGAATGATGCAGTTGAAAAAGCACATGAGAAATTTGATGAATCCCTTACGAAATTTAAGTAGTCTCTCAAATCCTCATTTGGAGGAGTACTCTTCTCTCATGGTGGTGAAGCTAGCATAGCTTCAGCCCTTGCACCTTTAATGGCTAACCCGATGAGTTGTACCAAGATCTCAAGAGCTATTTGCAAGTTTCCAAACAGACCTTAGTTAAAGTGGTCAGTGGACCAAAAGTGCCATGTATACATTGGGAACTCTTGAAAAAGCCGAGATCCAAGAAGAGGATGAAAGTGAATGGGAATATGAAACTGAAACGAGAACTGAAGCTAAAACAAAAACTGAAACTTCCATTGTTTTGCTTGAGGATTCTATTATGGTATGGTTAGATTTCCTGTGTGGGAAATAAGGTTAAGTGTAAATGCGCATTGATTAGCCCTCAAGCAAGCCATAACCTTGTGACAATAGACACTTGGGTATCACAGGGCCAAGCTACAATCATCCCTAATGGGAATTTTTTGCGATAGGTACCAATGGAGAAACCATTGAAGTTCCAGATTGCTTTACCTATGCTACTCAAGCAATTGGTAAAATTATAGAATTTGAATTCCATGCAACCCCAGACTCCCTTGAATTCCATGCAACCCCAGACTCCCTTGAATATGATGTCATCCTTGGTGGAACTTGGGCATGTGACTCGTGGTATTCAATTGATGAATCTATGCAAACAGTCACCTTGTACACTCCTGAAGGCATTGTGAAATTACTCATACAGGAGGAAGAGTCCTTTGAGGAGCTCGAACTCCCAACATGTCTTACTTAAAATATCCTAAGGTACGGTTGGATTTGAACTTTACAATAAAATCAACACAATCCAAGCACAACTTTATCCACAATGAGAACAAAATCCCATGACCCTCGAGTTATGGGATCTGTTAGGTCAATTGACACTAAAAGCTCATCCAGAGAGAATTCCATTCACAAGGATATGAACATGCCATGTTTGGGGTACTTTGAACATACAATGTATATTGAAACTAACCCGCTTACATGTAAGTTTTTTGTGGTTGAGTATGTGTTGGAGAAGATGTGACCTTGGGGTATAAATGGACTACTGTTACCCAAGCACCATTGTGCTTTGCTAGCAACAAGGTCATCTTCTTGGTCAACAACACAAAGCAAAAAATACCATTTTGCAAGGAAGAGGATCCAACCCTAAGGGATTTCTATGATGCTGAATGCAAAAAGCTACAAGCCTCTTCCTTGGAAGCCCCCCTATATGAAAACATAACTTCTACATCAATAGCTAACTCAGATTTACCATCTACTCCTCCGACTCCATCTTCACCAACAAGAGAAAGAGCTTATATTTCCAATGTCAAAATCCCTCCGACTCCAACTTCTACATCAATAGCTAACTCGGATTTACCATCTACTCCTCCGACTCCATCTTCACCAACAAGAGAAAAAGCTTATATTTCCAATGTCAAAATCCCTCCATTGACAACCACTCTTGAAGAAGTTTCTCAAGCATTCCACTCTTACTCTGACAAGAAACTCAAGGGAAAAGCCCCAAATCCAACGCCTCTTCATCAACCCACCTCGCCAAAAAAGCGAGTTGCATGCTTAAAAGCCTCATTGTCCAACCTCATCATAACAACGCCCATGAGTCTCAAAACTCAAAGGCTAAAGAACAATAAAAGTACTCAAAAATGTTGTCCACAAATGCCTGTGCTGCAAGTTCCTCAAAGAACTCTAGCCACTCAACAAGTGTGGGTACCAAAAGATTACTGCAAGCTCAAGGGCACTACCAAGGTAATACCAACGCTTGGATTCCCAAGTGCATCAAGAAGTCACCTAAGCCTACACAAAGAAAGAAACCTCAGTACCAAAAGCATCAGCCACCACCACAAATTCATAATGTTCATCACAGATGGGTGCATGTGCACATGCTTCAAGAACAAGGATATTATACTGGATATCCCATCATATGGCTGCTAAGATCGAACAAAGTGAAGAAAGCCTCACCATCAACTTCAATTCTAAGAACTTCACCTAAAGTTTGACAAGAATGGAGTCCCAAGCAAGCCACTTAACCCCTCTTGTGCATACAACATATACACAAGAGTTTGCATGTTCAGTCACAACACCAAAGGCAACCAACCAGAAGTTGTCCCTACTGCCTCGATAACACTTGAGCCACAACTTCAAGAATCAATCCCCACATCTGCAAATGGAGACTTATGAGCACATCAAGAAAAAACTCACAATGCTCTTTTCACCCCAGCCACACGGCAAACATAAAAACCTATTCTCTGAATAAGGAGAGTAGCCACAAGAACCCATTGCTCATAAGGTGGTAACCAAAAAAAAAAGAAAAAGGAAAAAAAGAAAAGAAAAAGACAAAAACACAAGGGACACACAAATGGCCTACCTAAAAATGGTATAATATCACAAGAAACTCCCAACGATCTTTATTCTTTTAGCTAATTTAATGTAGCAGCTTCTCCATGAGTACATATCCATACTCATGCACTAGAGGACATTTGCACCAGATCCTCACCATCGACAACTTTCAAGATACATCTCTAGATGGGGGGCATGGTGGGCAAAAGACTGGTCAATGGTATAACCCATCACTTGGAATTTTCCTTCAAATTGCAAATCTCTCCAAACGAAGCTAGAATCTTCACAACACATTGATCTCTAATCCTTTAGTAAAGATGTCTATATTAGCCTCGCAAGTAGACGTAATTCTTTCATGCCTCACCAACAAGTGGCTACTTCAAGTAGTAGCTAATAAGAGTCTATTTGACTCATTTAATGTACTTCATGTTTATCTGCTTCATAGAATACTTAAATATACATAAAAAAATAAAAAGCACAAGGGAAGAAGCATGCATGCACAGGTCCTATTCAACAACATTTAACAAGTATACTGCCAAAAAGGGACATCATCAAAGGCCAAATTCTTTAAGTGATGAATGTTGCTTCAATGAATTAGATGAGGAACTAAGAATCACAATCTCATTCTAATGATTTTTTCTACATTCCTCACACCTTAGGGGTCGGTTATAATTGAGACAATTGAGGGCATACAAATGGAGGGTTTCGTCAATGGAAGCAAACTTAAAAAATATTTTGGACCACTGACCCAAGAGTTGCTCTTGCAAGAACATCTTTTAAAACAATGGAAGGAGGTCGCAAAAGAAAAAATCGAGCAAGCTCAAGAAGAGGCTAAGGCACGGCAGGCCAAAGCCAAACAGATACTCAAGAAGAGAATGTTGCATGTGAACATGGCTTCACTAACTCTTGTTGAACGAAGATGAGCTAAACATTGAGCCAGCATGGCTTAGGGTGGGAATCTCTACGGCTAAATGTCATGCAATAAGCATTGCATTGATTGATACAAGATCAAGTGATAACCTGGTCTCATATGAGACAGGGTAGCTTTAGATAAACCACACCTTGAAACCACCAATGCACAAGTATGCAATGTGCACTCGACAACTACAAAAGCTGAGGGATTTCTAAGTGTTAATGTGTTCATAAAAAATAATTCCTTGGTAGGAAAGGTGTTTGTCATGCCTGCAAGTTTGATGGAGGAGGAAATGATCCTGGGACAATCTTGGATCTGCACCAATAACTGTAATATCCAATGGAGAAGAGGACAACATTGCTGAACGAGGGAAAAAAATGTCATTTTTGTACCCTTATGGAGACTGATAAACACAAGGAAGTAGGCCATGATTGAGGATATAGAAAAACCAAGCACGGTGACATCAGCTCATGTAGTAGAAAAGGCATCAATTCCGTTATCCCTACGCAAAAAACAGCCCAAATCACAGGGTACTCAGTAGTGGGTTCCTAAGGGGCAACTTGGAAACCAGTATACAAAGATGAGAAGGGCGTAAGGAATCAAGAAGAAAGGTTCAAAGAGGAGACAAGGGACATAAATGGTCTTCACAGGTAAGCTGGCGGTACTCCAAACAAAACAGTACTCCACAAAGCCCTCGTAAAGCAATGGATTCGAAAGGACTTGCTAATGGCACAAGGTTATTACCAGGGCAATACAACAGTATGGTTCCCAAATTCCACCCAGTGGCCTGTTTTGTGTAAATACCTCCAAATACAAAGAAAAGGATAGTAAAGGCATTTAGAACCAACTCTCAACTAAAACAAATGCTAGGAGTGCACAAACATTGGTGTGAAGGAAGAAGCCAATCCAGTAGGATGGGCTAAATATAACAAAACCAATACATGTCACCACCAACTCTCAACTAAAACAAATGCTAGGAGTGCACAAACATTGGTGTGAAGGAAGAAGCCAATCCAGTAGGATGGGCTAAATATAACAAAACCAATACATGTCACCACCACGATCACAGAGCTGGATAAGGTCATTGAAAATAAGAAAAAGAAGGTGAAACAAGTGGACACCGATACAAACCCCAATCCACAAGGCTCAACAGAAACACTCTTCAGTTGGGTGGAGGGAAGAATCAAGCACTCTCACACACGGAGTTAGAATGCCTGCAACACCAGCTTCCTAGAAGTGACAAAGTACCACCTTGGTTTCCATGGCAATAAAAAGATGAAGGTATCCATTACTAAAAATGGATATAAGGTAAAAATGGGTATCATTCACTTTATTCAATCTTTGAATGCATGGTTGATTGTCTGATCATGAAGAGAAATATAGGGTATCAATCTTGCACACGCTAGGGGTATAAAACAGTTCACGTCGTGAACTAGTACAAAATAGTTCATGCCGTAAATTTATACAAAAAGGTTTACGTTGTGAAACATTCTAAGCAGTTCACACCATGAAACATTCTAAGCAGTTCATGCCATGAACTAGTCTTAAAAGGTTCACACTGTGAACTGGTCCTCAAGGGTTCACACCGTGAAACGGTTACATTTTCTTAACCAATCGTAGGAAGACACATGGCATTCTTCATTAAGGCAGTCACCCAGTTCGACGGCTGCGCCATAAAATCAAATTTCCTTCCTTTTTTGTCATTTTGCATTCGTCGTTCATCGTGTGTGCATCGCAACCATCGAGCTTGGCTCTCATCGATTCTCTCCTTCCTTCATCGTGTGCAAAATCGACATATACGGGTTTGAGGTGGGAGCTTGTGCCTTGTTTTTGTGTTTTCTTTCTTTTCATGTTTTGAAAACTTTTCTTCATAAGCATAAAATCACATGATTAGAAATCATTGATTGCCTCCTTGTCTTCAATCTATCTTCATCACCTCGCAAACCCCGCGCTGCTCTGAGGGTCAATCATATCATGTATTCATAAAAACAAGTTATTCAAACACGAAAATAACTTCACTAATTCAAGGTATAAAACCTGCAAGTTCACGGCTCAAAGCCAAAACCTGTAATTTCACGGGTTTTTTCCATTTCACGGAAATACCCTTCACGAAATCCCATTTCACGGATTTAACTTTCACAGCCTGCACTTTCACAGTCTTAGACCATTTCACAGAATTACCCCATTTCATAGATTTAACTTTCATGGCCTGGACTTTCACGGTCTTAGACCATTTCACGGATTTAACTTTCACGGCTTGCACTTTCACGGTCTTAGACCATTTCATGAAACTGACTTTCACTGGTTTACCCCAGTTCACGGAACTGACTTTCACAGGTTTACCCCATTTCATGGAACTAACTTTCACGGGTTTACCCCATTTCACGGAACTGACTTTCAAGGGTTAACCCATTTCACAAAATTCTATTTCACGAAATTACCCCATTTCACAGAACTAACTTTCACGGGTTTACCCCATTTCACGGAATTCCATTTCATGGATTTAACTTTCACGGGTTTACCCCATTTCATGGATTTAACTTTCACGACCTTAGATATTTCATGGAATTACCCTTCATGGAATTCCATTTCACGGCCTTAACACCTGCACTTTCACAGTGTTTAACCAACTCACGAGAATTTGGACCATGTCCAGTCACCCTCTCAATTGCTCACACCACTGACACACTTCCCATCAAAATTAACCTTAACACTTCTCCACCCAAAAAAGAAAAAGAATAAAGAAAAGAAAACAACAAGGCGTGGCACATGCCCTTACCAGTCTATGGACTGACCTTTTTCTCAATGTACAGATGTCGACCCCACATGGGGCCCGAAGCTTAGCTACCTAGGTTAGTATGCACAGGCATTCCATGGTGCGATCATCAGTAGAGAACTCCACACTGCTCATGGTGCGATCATCAGTAGAGAACTCCACACTGCTCATGGAAAGGTAGCCTTACAATACCATAGTCTTGAGTGCGTGTAAATTTTGGAAGATGCCGAAGTCAAAGAAAAGCTGGAGAAGGTGGGCCTAGGGCGGATGGCACATAGTCTCCCCAGAAACATTGATACAGAACTATGTGCGGTACATCAAGACATACGACAAGGCCACCAAGAGGGGGACAGTAACTAAAGTGGATGGCACCACACACAGAGCAAGTGTTGATCACGGAGGACTTGATACGTGAGGCTCTGCAGCTACCACCACCAATGAAAATACACACACATAATTATGAAAAGATGCAATGCTGAGTTCGTACAACTCTAATGGAGTAGAATATGACAGTATCAGGGATGAAGTAACAGAAAAGGCATATAGGGAAATGTCACTAATTATGCAAGTGAAGCCAGTGGATAGGTACAATAGGGTGCCACTAAATAGAATAGCCAAGGTACATGAGGAAAAGGAGGATGACTCGGCCTACTACATCCACATAGAGATGGAGAATTATCTAAAGGTCCATCAATTGAAGATCTATAACCCGTACCCAATGACACAGGTATTGAATCATGTAGCTCAAAGGCCTCTTCCAGATCCGAAACCAGAAGAGAGGATGCAACTAGCACTCCTGACAGAACAACCACCACTGCTAAAGAAATGCAAGAAGGCCAAGTCGTGCTAATGGAGACTAAAGAGATCATAAAGGAGATCAAGAGAGGCAGAAAAAAGAAGAATGAGAAAAAAATGAGAGGCATAATACTGGATGTCACTGAAGAGACACAAAGGATCGAGGTTAAGCTCTCAAGAAATAAAGTCGTACCAAGAAGTACTTAGGTAGCAGGAAGCGGGTATCACCTTAACAGGAAGCGGGTATCACCTTAACAACGCCTCAAGAGAGGACGAAAGTCCAGCATCTAACTCCTCCTCAAAGTCTGGCCCAATTACTATTCAAGAATCTTTCTTCCCTCAAGAATTCCACAATGTTAGATGCACCTACTGGGTTGCAAAAAGAGTCTGAATGTTAAAACCCTAAGATCTCTCTAGATAATTGTTATGCGTAAACATGCATAAATCAGGCATAAACTCATCCACCCGACCACCCCCAAGCCCAAGGGATGCACACATGAATAATAATGAAATATATCATACCTCTACCTTGATGTCCCATATCATCAAGAGGTATAACTCCAATCCAATAGCATGTAGCTATATTGTGAAATGGTAGGTGAGTAGATATGAACCTCTACACAAGAGAGCATAACATGGCCTTGGCCTCACAAGCCCAAGCCTCCAAGCCTCCCTTAAGTGTGCCCCATGCCCCTATTATATATAAGGGCCCGCAAGTGACTCTTGACTCTCCATTTCCCATGTGTGACCCTTGGATGCCTGACCCTAAACTTAACCCTTAAGGTTAGTCCTAACCCATGCTCCACTAAAGCTTGTTCCCATGCTCCCATGCTCACAAGCCTAATGTGGGTTAGCCTCCTAGTATATGCACACATAATGTGCATATAACATACTTCCCCTCGCTCAAAACATTGTACTCTTACAACATGAAAATAAGGAGAACTGCGCTGAACAATCTCAACCAACTCCCAAGTCGAATCCTCTATTTCCCTATCTTTCCACCTAATTTTAACCTCAGGGATTAGTCAACTACAAAGTTTCCTTTCCCTGAATTCAAGTACCTTATCAGGTTCACGTGGAACATAGGATAATTCTTCGACTTCAACGAGTTCTTGAGGAGTAACTATGTTATCGTCACCGCCCAGTTTCCCTTTCAATCTACTGATATGAAAAATTGGATGAACTCTAATATGTGGAGGCAGTTTAAGTTCATACGCAACCGTGCCAATCCGATGTATAAATTGAAATGGACCACAATATCTAGGAGATAAATTCGAGCATTTTCCTATTGACAAAGTTTGAGAATCTTTAGGAACATTAAAATAAACCAACGCTCCTGGTTCAAAAGATCGAGATGAGCATCCCCTATCAGCATAAAACCGTGCCCTATCCTGAGCACTCCTGATAGAATCCCAAGCTTTGGTTAGCATTTCCTGCATATCACGCAAGAAATCCCTCAATGCATCAAGCTCGATGTCCTTAAGACCGGCATCAATAGGTGCCCTAGGTTGATACCTATACATAAGCATGAATGGACTAAAACCAATAGCCGTATGTTTGAAACTGTTATAGACAAATTCCATCATTGGAATATATTTTTCCCAATTTGATGCTTTTCCAGAGAGATATGCACGAAGCATATCCTCTATAATCTGATTTTCATACGCTCTGTTTGCCCATCAGACTGTGGATGATCAGAGGAATTCACACTCAAAGTAATTTCCTCGTTATAAACCATTCGGAATAAAGTAGGAAAACATGGCATTATAACAGCAGAAACCAAGGATTCATCGGTGCCCCGACTTACCCACATCTACACATGGAATAATCGACGTCCCGAGTTACCCATATCAACATAGAGAGTCATCATCGTCTCGATGAGTCACATATGTCCATCCGTAAACCATCAGGTTGACTATATAAATCACCTAAAGTATGGAACTAGAGAAAGAAATGCCAACAAAGGAAAAATCCAAATTTCCTTATCCGAACACAACTTATAAAACCATGGATAAAAGCATAGAAGCTCCTTGAATCCATGAAAACCATAGTTGATCATAAAAATCAATGCATATCATCTAATGGACATTAATCATGCCAAAAGAAGCATTAAAATTGGTGGCCAACTCATCAATCCGAAGTATATGAATATGATGTCATTCAAACAAAACTCCAAAGTAAGAAAGTGAAACACATGTGTGTAACACTCGTTAAAAAACCCCTAGACACAAGTAATCTAGGCAAAATCTGATGAGTCCATATAAAACTTGGAAAACATCCAATAAAATCCACCAACAAACCGATCAGCTGACCCATGATAGAATTTATCTTAGGCTTAAGAAATTAAGCACAAACCACACTTAAACAAGTGCAAAATAAATTATCATGGAAAAGTGTCAAAGGTGAAACACATTTTGAACACAAATTATAGCCATCAAAAGAAATTAAGGAACATGTCCAAAAAGAATGGCTAAACAATGGTAAAAAATCATGCAAACATCGTTTAGAATTAATCCAAACAGAAATAACTATTAATACGAGGTATAATCCAAACATCGTTTAGAATTAATCCAAACAGAAATAACTATTAATACGAGGTATAATCATGCAAACATCGTTTAGAATTAATCCAAACAGAAATAACTATTAATACGAGGTATAATCGTATTAATAATATACGAATAACCCGCATCTATCTAATGTCAGCACGAGAAAACATACTTCAACATTAAATAACCCTCGAAAATATTAAATTCTCGAGAAAAAGAGTTATCATGATTTTTTCCAAAAATTTTTCTAATTTTATAGGGCCTCAAAATATGCTAATTTTGAATTCCACCAAACCTATCTTATGGCATCCCAATCTATATTTTTCCAGAAAATTTTCAGCAAATAAATTTGCTAAAATACCATTGCTATTTTATAACTACCAAATTTTTAGGATTTCTAAAAATAATTTCTAGAAAATTTCTAATTTTTCTTGAGAATCCTATCGTTCACGAAATTTCCGATTCCGCCCGACAATTCTCAAATCCAATGAAAATTTACAATTTTAATGGATTTTCTAAGTTTTTGGGTCAAAAAATATATTTTTAAAGGAATTTGAATGGTCACGGGCACCCAAATAGACACACCACATGCCAACCACCAACCCCATATTTTCCAGAAATTTAAAATAACCTTTGTCTAATTTTCCACTAATTTTTAAGAATTTTTTAAAGTTTTTAAATTACTCCGAACGCATTTAGAATACGAACGGTCAAAGAATTTCGGAATTCCAATGGTTTTCCCAGAATACGGAAAGCCAACACTTTCAGAAAAATGAAAAGACAAAAAAAAATCGGAATGTGAAAGGTCAAAAGTTTTTGGAATATGGAAGGTCAAAAGTTTTTCCGGAATTCGGAAAGCCAAAAGGTTTCAGGAAAGCGGAAAGCCAAAAGGTTTCCCAGAAGATGAAAAGCCCAAAGACACCAAGAAAAAATTTCCAAAAATTTTGAGAGAAATTTTTTTCCTCATATTTCAATTTTTCTCTTATTTTTAGGCTTTTTCCAAGCTTTTTTTGAAACAATTTCAAAAGCTTTTTTTTTGTAAATAACAAACTCTTTTTTTTAAAATAAAGCTTTTTATAAGCTTTTTAAAAAAAACCTTTTATAACCAAGGTTTTTTTAAAAAAAAAAACCTTTTAAAAAAATGTATTATGGGGGGGTGAATTTCGCCGGCGGGCTGCAGCACAACCCCCCCTTGCGTGCGCCAAAAATGAGAGAGAGTGAGGGATCATCTCTCCTCTCCATCTCCACTCCTTCTCTTCCCCATCTTCTCCACTCAATTCCCCCTCCTTCTCTCTGTTAACAGAGAGCTTAACTTTAATCTTTTGATTAAAGTTTTTAATTAAACCTTTACTTATTAATCATAATTAATATTAATTATGATTAATGATTAATAAAAAAATCCCTTTTAAGAGGAATTCACACGGGGGAGAGAAAAAAAGAAGGAAAAATCAAAATTGAGAGAGGCAGGGAGGGTCCCACACACACGGGAGAGCATTTCATGCATCAACATGCTGTCCCCTACTGCATTTCAGCAGAAAATTGACAGAAATTTGATCGCATACCCGCAAAAATGTATAAAAAATACATTTGTAACCATAAAAATGCCCAAAAAATTCTTAAAAATTTAGGAAAAATTTCCTAAAAATTCTAGAAATTTAGGGAATCCATTCTACCAAAAATATCCACAATAAAATATGTCGCATTTTTGTAAAAATTTCCATTAATGCTTATTTTAAACCACAAAAAATAGGAAAAAATAGCATTAAACTCACGAAATTTTCCCGCAACGTCGATTCGTCCATTGAATAGTAGTAACACACGTTCCAATCGCCATATCAACGATCCACGTGTAAATCATCAAAATAAATCAATAAAATAATATTTTTTATTAGTAAATATTAAAATTTACTTAAGAAAATGCCAAAAATTACAATAAGAAAGAAAAATTAACAACAATTAACTAGAGATTGCTCTAATACCATTGTTAAAACCATAAGATCTCTCTAGATAATTGTTATGCATAAACATGCATAAATTAGGCATAACTCATCCACCCGACCACCCCTGAGCCCAAGGGATCCACACATGAATAATAATGAAATGCATCATACCTCTACCTTGATGTCCCATACCATCAAGAGGTATAACTCCAATCCAATAGCATGTAGCTATAGTGTGAAATGGTAGGTGAGTAGATATGAACCTCTACACAAGAGAGCATAACATGGCCTTGGCCGCCTCACAAGCCCAAGCCTGCAAGCCTCCCTTGAGTGTGCCCCATGCCCCTATTATATATAAGGGCCCTCAAGTGACTCTTGACTCTCCATTTCCCATGTGTGACCCTTGGATGCCTAACCCTAACCTTAACCCTTAAGGTTAGTCCTAACCCATGCCCCTATTATATATAAGGGTCCTCAAGTGACTCTTGACTCTCCATTTCCCATGTGTGACCCTTGGATGCCTAACCCTAACCTTAACCCTTAAGGTTAGTCCTAACCCATGCTCCACTAGAGCTTGTTTCCATGCTCCCATGCTCACAAGCTTAATATGGGTTACCCTCCTAGTATATGCACACATAATGTGCATATAACACACTGAACTAGAAACATTGCCAGTAGTAGAGGCCCAAGGCCCCAAAGGAGCTACATCGCTCCCAGTACAACTCACAGAAGAGCCACTGGATACAGGAAAATGACCACGGGCTGAAGATACACAAGTCCCAGCAAAAGGCGACGTCTAGAGGAGGATGAGGAGGTGATACCAAAAACATCTTTCCTTCATATTTTGGATTATGAACTCTTGAACTTGCCACACGCTAGGCTGGAAGGGGCCATAGCAACAAGTACTTCCCTTTGGGAGCAAGAGCAACGTGTATGGCGGTGCCATCTCCTCACAACCCACATGCTTCATGACCGCAATGCCACATTATGGAAGCAGGTTCAAGAGGCTACCAACCAAGTACATACATTGCAAGAGCACCTCACAGCAGTAGAAGCAACCCATAAGGATGTTATCCTGCAGAAGCAGGAAGCCAGATACCAAGCACTATAAAACAATAATCTGGTCCTGAGCCAAACCATTGTGCAAAAGATCGAAGAGAATACAGCTCTGAAAGCATAGCTAGAGCAATCCAAAGATTAACTTCAAAAGGAAGTCACACATAGCCAAGAGCAAGTGGCTATCCATGCTCAACAACTACAGAAGCTAAAGCACACCTCCCTAGCCAAGGAAGAAGAGCTACAAGGACAAATCCATACACTATCCTTAACGCTAAAGGAAGCAACAAAGAGTGCTCTAACTACAACAAGAAAGAGAACAGAACAACAAAGAAAATGCCGAGAAGATTAGAGCACTCAATGGGACCATCAGCACCAATAAGTCCGAAATGCAGATAATGATGGCTACACACAGCTCCAAGAAAGTCAAAATTTGGTTGCAGAAAGACTTCAAAGGATTACAGAGGCTTAGGGAGGGAGGCTACCGCCAAACGAGCGAAGAAGCAACAAGGAGTTTCGATGAGCTAGATGCTGCCAGGATGGTAAGAGAAACAACTATTTCAAACCTTTTCACCACCAAGGACTCGCACATCCAAGAGTTGGAACGCCAGCTGGCCATCCAAGAACGCAGCCAACGACAAGAACACACAGATGAGATGCGACTACTCCTTGAGCGAGCCTCGAAGATAGGTCAGTTGTTGCCAGTAACTCCTCGGGCCCCTCCTCAAACTCTGACTCTCTTTTTGTCTACACTAACCCTCTCTTTACTTCAATATGATATAAACATGTTTGATGACCCAAGCCTAGGAGAATTAACACTTATTAAACAAAACACAGAACGTGATGCTGATCCTACCATCATCATGGGAATTTTTCGGGGGGACTTAGTACTAACTGATCCTAAAGATATTTACTTTTATCCCTTGCACTCCATTGTGCTCAACCTTTGTAGTTGGTGTCGGGTGCTACAAAACTCCGAAATCTTGGACAACAACGTTGGTAAATTAAACCTGTTTGTTCCAGATGATATTCCTGACACACCGGCCAACTACGAGGTTGTAGCCCAAATGATATTCCTTACACACCGGCCAACTACGAGGTTGTAGCCCAAAGTTATAAATGGATCATAAGCCATGGGTAGCTAGAGGTATATAATACTCACCATCATTTAAATCTATGTGAGTCCTCATTATATTATCATTTTGGTATTCTCAAACTATATCATAATATCCACAAACATCTAGAAGCCATGTTAACCAACGTCCTTTATACTTTTGATAAAACACATATTGAACATCCTAACATAACTCCAGAGGATATCACTGAGCTACAAGACTTTATGAAGCTCCATAATCCCACGCACCCACCCCCAAGTTTAGGACATGGTCAAGAAGAAACATCAAGTTCATCACTTAATCCTACTTACCCCGTATATTCTAATGTCACCAGTAAATTACTTAATCCATATCCAAGTGCTCCGCCTACTACTGAGACAAATCTCAAGTGGACTATATATTTTCTACTCTTTCTTCTCAACCCTTATAATTTCCCACTAACACTCTTTGCCTTGAGGAGTTACCGGCACCTTACTCGTCTCAACCACGTCCAACTCAAGGGATAAGTCACACTCCACCACAAGATACAATTGAGCCATTTACTGATGATTCTATTCTTGAGTCCTTGTCTGCTGCAAAGTACCAAGGTTTCATAAGAGCTGGGAATCCGCTACTTAAACCAAAGCTCATGTTCAAGGTGTTAATGCAAATAACACCCTTTGAACCTACTCGGAGGATTCTAGCCGAAGCATACTCAGATGTCATCCCAATGAAGCAACCCTATGTACTATACCCTCTTCGAGCACCTAGACCAGAATTAGAAGAGCTACTGCCTTTGGCTAGAGAGGGCACGTTATGGTCCAACATGGCACGGCACACAAAGCTAGAAAATCCACATTTGGAAGATTTATTGAAAATAAGGATTGTGACATTTATGATCAGTTTTACTGCTTCCGTAGAGGTGGAGGAAGGTGTTAAAATTACAGCAATGTGATGAGCTATGGTGGATCAAATGCTAGAATCAACATCATTAACAAAGAGATTAGATGATAATTAACATGTGATTAGTGAGTAATTAATTGATAGCTTAATGTAGGCATGGATAATCAAAAACCAGCAAATTCTCATTAGGCCAATGCCTCAATTTATAGAGTTTATCCCACTGATTTCTCCTTGATTCACTCCACCTCTTTTGCTTGATTCTCTCCACTTCTCCCAGAATGTCTCCACACCTCCTAAATCTCCTCATGCTACCCTTTATTCTCTCTCCCAGTAGATTCTTCTCACCTTTTCACAGGTTCTCTCACATTTACACATTCTCTTTTACAGCCTCTAGCCAAGGGCTTGTTCCTGCACACACCCTATTCACTTGTATATTTCAACACCTCCCCTCAAATGAATACTCCTAGCACACCTGGACCCTATACCAAGTTTCCCTCTTACTTGATAGTCCGCGACCAGTGCTGCCTAGCACACCTCCCCTCAAGTGAACAATCCTAGCACACCTGGACCCTATACCAAGTTTCCCTCTTACTTGATAGTCCGCCGCGACCAGTGCCTCAAGTCCCTAAACTCATAGTCCTTGACACTCTCTCTCTATGTGTCCAAGGCTACTACAAGTGCCCGTGACCTTGACTAAAGTGCTCACACATACATCTACCACATGGCCTACATCATCGGTGGCTTAGAGGTGGTTTTACTTTGTTGGGGCAGGTTACATTGGGTTGTGGGGTTTCTCTCTCTCTCTCTCTCTCTCTCTCTCTCTCACACACACACACACACACACACACACAGAGATTTTCACATGGCTCCTCACTCTTTGGAGCCTCACATCTTCTCTTGTCTTCTCAGACTTCTTGTCGTGGAGCAGCTTCTCTTCATGTGCCGTGTCTTCCTCCTCTTTCAGTCTTCTTGTTGTGTGGCAGCTTCTCTTCACGCGTCCATGTGTTCCTTCAATGCTTCCTTTAGCTTTTCTTCTTGGTGTGGATCTTCCTCTTGGAAAGAGATGTTCTTCTTCTTTCATGGCTGGGGCCATGAGCTTGTCCGTCAGTTCTTGCTTCATGTGAGCAACATGTTTAAATGTTTTGTTGACATTTCTTTTGGGCTTTTGATGTTTATCTTGTGTCATTATGCAATGCAAACCCAAATCTATGCGGGAGGTCTTACCTCTTGACTTATTCTGGAGCCTTATTCTGGACAAGGGCAGTGTCTGATCCCATTTTTACACTGATGTAATGTGCCGAATACATAATATGCATATAGCATTCATTCTTATGCACATTCCCAAATGCAACTCTGGCTGTGAATAATCTTGAATTTAAGTGTGATTTGCAGGCATTAACCAAGGGTTAAATGCAAAATGATGATTACCACAAATTTATCAGCATAATTTTACCAAAAATTACATTAAATCAAGGGTAACCAATTTGTATGGAATGGTTGGAGTATCAAACCATCTCCGAATTGCAATTTGAAGTTATAGGGATCTGTATCAGATACCTAATGGTTAATTTGAACCCTCAATTGTACTAAAATACAGTGATTAGCATTGATCAATCAGCAAATTAATCCTTTATTTTGTGTGCAGAAAACAGAGTATGCGAGGAGCCCAGATCTGAGGCCTTAGAGTTCAAATGAGCTCAAATGCTTTCAAGGCCATCAATAGCAATTAGTCTAGTAGAGGATTAAGCCAAGAAACACAAGATTTGACCAAACATTGAATGCTTAATCATCTTTGTTTTACCAAAGTCACCTGGCTGCAGATTTTATGAAGAGCTTGGATCTCACTGTAGACTTGATCAAATCAAATTCTGACTTCACCAGCTTGTAGAGCATGCTTGAAAACCCCCAGGCCTAGCTGGAATTAGACCAATTTGAAGCGGGTACGTCGCATGGAGCTTTTTCCCAAAATATTTTGACGCCTGCAAATCGAGTTGTCGCTCCCGTTCTACGCTGAATTCCTTCGATTCCTTTGAGCTGTGTGTAGGCCCTTGAGTCTAGTATGAGTCTCTAAAAGGGCTTAGGCAATGGTTATGTGTGAAGGGAGAGAGAGCTCCTCCATTGGCTGGGGGTACAGAGATTAGTTGAAAAAGAGGTGAAAATATTAATTTTCTACTAATCCTAATTAGCCAAGTGATTAGCAAGATAATGGACTCACAAATTGATGGATTCTAGGCTAGGCTCTGATACCATGTTAAAATTACATCAATGTGATGAGCTATGGTGGATCAAATGCTAGAATCAACATCATTAACAAAGAGATTAGATGATAATTAATATGTGATTAGTGGAGTAATTAATTGATAGCTTAATGTAGGCATAGATAATCAAAAACTAGCAAATTCTCATTAGGCCAATACCTCAATTTATAGAGTTTACATCCAAGCATCTAATCCCACTGATTTCTCCTTGATTCACTCCACCTCTTTTGCTTGATTCTCTCCACCTCTCCCAGAATATCTCCACACCTCCTAAATCTCCTCCTGCTACCCTTTATTCTCTCCCAGTAGATTCTTCTCACATTTTCATAGGTTCTCTCACATTTACACATTCTCTTTTACAGCCTCTACCCAAGGGCTTGTTCCCGCACACACCCTATTCACTTGTATATTTCAACAGAAGGCTAATCCAGTCCACACAAGAGTGGGTTATACGATTATTACAAATGATGCTAACCCCAAGCTGGAGGATTTTGGAATACACCCGAATTGGAGAAAAGAGTACCTTACAATCCCAAAGTATAGCCATCAATATATGTGTGCACCACCAACACCACAAAGAGTAGACCCCTTGTACATGCCACTGAAGAAGGTGGACACCATTGGAGTTTCAAGAGGCAAAGCACAGGGATTCACATGTCTACTACAACTTTCCCATATTCATGCCAGCAACATTTACAGATATAGGAGAGCAAAGAAAGCAAATGCTGAATTGGATACATGCATGGCACCGTATATCCCAGACCTGGAAATTATAGCTAGTGCTCGATTCCTAAAACTGCTTGTGGTCCTGATAGATCAACCCAAGGAAAGATATGATGGATATGGTGCTGATCAGCTGCAGTTCGACATGAATCAAGGACCAAGTGATAGAGGCATGATGTTATATTATCATCGCCTAAGGTGTCTATCATCATATATGCATGTCACATTCGAGGACATGGTCGACACTGGGTTTTGGAGATTACACGTTGCATTTAGAAGAACCCTAAAAAAGCTTCAGTCACATCATAACTTCTATCGTCACTCACGAGTTCGGCAACCAAGTCTTTAGACCTCGATAATAGGTTTTGAGAACAGCACCTACATCAGGCAAAAATAACAAATATGATCCTCCATTTGAGGACATTAATAAGTGTCATGCAAAGGCACTATAAAAGTTGTACATTATGAGATATTGGCTATCCAAGGCCTTAGTTAAGTAAGTTTTGGACGCCCAAGTGTGAATAAGGGCCAATTGTATATAAGGCATTTTCTCATAATGAATGGACACAATCCCCCTTTGTGATATGAGATCTCTTGCTTTTGTCTTGAGAGAGAGATTGAGAGAGAGCATTCTAGCACTTGTGCCTTCTCTATACTTGTATGTTGCATGCTTGTATTGAGGAGTGAGAGAGAGTGATTGCCTTGTGTGGTGGTGTGAGCGACTCTACGATGACAGCGTGGAGGTGGAGCTTGGAGAATTTGAGTTTCTCAAGTGAGCTTGGAGACCTCAAGGGACACAAGTTCGAAGCATTGGTAGTGCCCTACGACAGTTGTGTTCTAGGTGAATGCATTGAGTTCCCTCTTGGAGGTGTGGTAGCCCATAACATATTGGAATGTTGGTTCTTAAAGGTAGGCCAAGAGGATAATTTTTCTTGTGCTTATGAACTCGGAGCCCACACCATAGTTCTTAAGGGTAGACCAAGGGGATGAATGCTTTGGCAAAAACCATTGTGCAAGATGTTCTTGAGGTCTTCGATGAGGGTGAGCACGGTATAGACCATGATCATACACGTGGGAAGTATTGGAATTTCGGTCTACCGTGCTCACCCACATGTGTTAAAAGCCTACAAGAGTGAGCACAACAAACCATGATCGTACATGTGGGAAGTATTAGAATTTTGGTTTAATTGGAAATCCCAAATTGTAAGGCATGTAATCAAAGTTTATGTAAGTTGGTGAAAGTAGACTAGGTAAAAGGATAAAGAGATGAAATCAGTGATGTAGAAGATGTTTTCATGGTTAAACGGGTTGTTCTTTTGTTGTGTGACTAAGATGGATAAGGATTGAAGTTAATAAAGTTAAGGTGGCGGAAGATAAGGCCAAGGGCCTATTTATATGCTTTGTACTTGGAGTTTCAAAATGTAATGCAATGGAATTTGTGCGTGCCTCGAGCTTGATTAGTGTCTCATGGTTTTAGCTATTCTAAATTCAACTTCATTACCGTAATATTTAATTCATAAAGTTCTTTGCTTGCTATGCCTTTCCAAATTCCAAGTTAACCTAAATATAGAATGCTAATGTCATGAATTTATGGTCGCATCATGCGTAAGCAAGAAGAAAATAGAAACTATCAATTTGTGATCATGCTTGTGAAATCAAGGCAAGTTTGTGAATTTGTGATTTTATGGTCCACGTCATAAGTGTTTTTTCTTGGTCACATCCTTGGAATAAAAGTAAGACTATTTCACCCATGTTTGGGTGTGTAAAGTGAATATCCCATTATTCATCTTTGAACAAAATCCCATGTACATTCACATGCTTGCTAAACTCATATTTCACATGTGATCACATCATGAGTGTGTCCACACGTCTTGGGTAGATTCATGATTCTCTTACATACTGAGTGTCTCTTCACACCTGTGTAGATTCATGATTCTCATACTCATCCATGAACCATGTTCATGGATGTGAATGTTCATAACCCTTGTAAATTCATGTTAAGCTTTTTAATCAAGTTTTGTATATTCATAATTTTGAATTTGTACTCATGGATGTGAATGCATAATCAAGGGGATGAACTTGTGACCATGTTTTCCTCTTTCATGAATATATGCTCACACTATGAATGTGTGATCTACAAGCTTTTCAAAATTCCACACATTAGCTTATGGTTTGGCCATTTTTAGCAGCTCCTTTGAGCTTTTAGGCTACAATAGATTTTAATATTTAAATAAAGACTCCATAAAGGAAGTTATATAGTCACAAATTATGTGGCATGTAAACATTCTTTTTCACATTCGTAAACATATCTATGATGATCATGTACGTCTTCAATTA